>NC_087359.1:77839457-78142488 GCF_030014295.1 Loxodonta africana | reverse complement strand
TCTGTCTCCTGGGCTCATAATTACCTTGTGTTCTTGATGTTCTTCGTTCTTCTTTGATCCAGGTGGGTTGAGACCAATTGATGCATTTTAGATGGTGCTTGCTAGTATTTACGACCCCAGACACCTCTCTCTAAGGTGGGATTCAGAATGTTTTCATAATATATTTTATTATGCCAATTGACATAGACGTCCCCTGAAACCATGGTCCCCAAACCCCTGCCCCTGTTACGCTGGCCTTCGAAGCATTCAGTTTATTCTGAAAACTTCTTTGCTTTTGGTTTAGTCCAGTTGTGCCGACCTCACCTGTGTTGTGTGTTGTCTCTCCCATCACCTTAAGTAGTTCTTAACTACTATATAATTAGGGAATACCTCTCTCCCCTCCCCCCGCCCCTCGTAACCATCAAAGAATATTTTCTTCTCTGTTTAAACTATTTCTTAAGTTCTTATAATAGTGGTCTTATACAATACGTGTCCTTTTGCAACTGACTGATTTCACTCAGCATAATGCCTTCCAGATAGCTTCATGTTATGAAGTGTTTCACAGATTCCTCACTGTTCTTTATCCATGTGTAGTATTCCATTGTGTGAATATACTGTAATTTATTTATCCATTCATACGTTGCTGGGCACCTTGGTTGCTTCCATCTTTTTGCTATTGTAAACTGTGCTGCAATGAACATGGGTGTGCATGTATTTGTTCATGTAAAGGCTCTTGTTTCTCTAGGATATATTCCAAGGAGTGGGATTGCTGGATCCTGTGGTAGTTCTATTTCTAGCTCTTTAAGGAAGTGCCAAATCCATTTCCAAAGTGGCTGTACCATTTTACATTCCCACCAGCGGTGTATAAGTGTTCCAATCTCTCCACAGTCTCTCCAACATTTATTGTTTTCTGTTTTTGGGATTCATGCCAGCCTTGTTGGAGTGAGATGAAATCTCATTGTAGTTTCGATTTGTATTTCTCTAATGGTAATTGCGGTGTCGGATTGTGGTGTTGAATTTCTCTAATGGCTAATTGGGGTGCTGAATTCTGGTGTTGGCGAAGCATATTGAATATACCATGGACAGCCAAAAGAATGAACAAATCTGTCTTAGAAGAAGTACAACCGGAATGCTCCTTAGAAGCAAGGATGGTGAGGCTGCATCTTACATACTTTGGACGTGTTCTCAGGAGGGATCAATCCCTGGGAAAGGACATCATGCTTGGCAGAGTACAGGGTCAGAGGAAAAGAGGAAGACCCTCAACAAGGTGGATTGACACAGTGGCTGCAACAATGAGCTCAGGCATAGCCATGATTGTGAGTATGGCTCAGGACTGGGCAGTGTTTCATTCTGTTGTGCATAAGGTTTCTATGAGTCCGACCTGACTCGACAGTACCTAACAACAACAACAATGGCTAATGATCGTGAACACTTCCTCATGTATCTGTTAGCTACCTGAATGTCTTCTTTAGTGAAGTGTCTGTTCACATCTTTTGCCCATTTTTTAATTGGGTTCTTTATCTTTTTACAGTTGAGTTTTTGAAGTATCACGTAGATTTTACAGAGCAGGTGCTGATCGGAAATGTCATAGCTAAAAACTTTTTCCCAGTCTGTCAGAAGTCTTTTTACTCTTTTGGTGAAGTCTTTGGATGAGCATAGGTGTTTGATTTTGGGGAGCTCCCAGTTATCTAGTCTTTCTTCTGCATTGTTAGCAATGTTTTGTATACTGTTTATGCCAAGTATTAGGGCTCCTAACGTCATCCCTATTTTTTCTTACATGATCTTTATTGTTTTAGATTTTGTATTTAGGTCTTTGATCAATTTTGAGCTCATTTTTGTGAATGGAGTGAGGAGGTATGGGTCTTGTTTCATTTTTTTTGCAGATGGATATCCACTTATGTCAGCATCATTTGTTAAAAAGACTGTCCCCCATTTAACTGTTTTGGGGCCATTGTCAAGTATCAACTGCTCATATGTGGATGGATTTATGTCTGGATTCTCAATTTTGTTCAGTTGGTCTCTATGTCTGTTGTTGTACCAGTACCAGGCTGTTTTGACTATTGTGGCAGTATAATAGATTCTAAAATCAGGCCTCCCACTTTTGTACTACTTTTTCAGTAACGCTTCACTTATCCAGGACCTCTTTCACTTCCATATGAAGTTGGTGATTTGTTTCTCCATCTCATTAAAGAATGTCTTTGGGATTTGGATTGGAATTGCATTAAATGTATAGATCAGTTTTGGCAGAATAGACATTTTTATAATGTTAAGTCTTCCTATCCATGAGCCAGGTATGTTTTTCGACTTATGTAGGTCTGTTTTGGTTTTTTGCAGAAGTGTTTTGTAGTTTTCTTTGTATAAGTCTTTTACATCTCCGGTAAAATTTATTCCTAAGTATTTTATCTTCTTGGGGGGCTACTGTAAATGATATTGATTTGGTGATTTCCTCTTTGATGTTCTTTTTTTTTGGTCTAGAGGAATCCAACTGATTTTTGTATGTTTTATCTTGTATCCTGATACTCTGTGGAACTCTTTTATTAGTTTCAGTAGTTTTCTGGAGGATTCCTTAGGGTTTTCTGTGTATAAGATCATGTTGTCTGCAAATAGAGATACTTTTACTTCTTCCTTGCCAATCTGTATGCCCTTTATTTCTTTATCTTGCCTAATTGCTCTGGCTAGGACCTCCAGCACAATGTTTGAATAAGAGTGGTGAGAAAGGGCATCCTTGCCTTTTTCCCGATCTAAATGGGAATGCTTTCAGGCTCTCTCCATTTAGGACAATGTTGGCTGTTGGTTTTGTATAAATACCCTTTATGATGTTGAGGAATTTTCCTTCTATTCCTATTTTGCTGAGAGTTTTTATCATGAATGGGTGTTGAACTTTGTCAAATGTCTTTTCTGCATCAATTGATAAAATCATGTGATTCTTGTCTTTTGTTTTATTTATATGATGGATTACTTTAATTGTTTTTCTAATGTTGAATCATCTCTGCATACTGGTATGAATCCCACTTGGTTCTGGTGAATTGTTTCTTGGATATGTTGTTGAATTCTATTGGCTAGAATTTTGTTGAGAATTTTTACATCTAAGTTCATGAGGGATATAGGTCTGTAAATTTCTTTTCTTGTTGTGTCTTTACCTGGTTTTGGTATTAGGGATATGGTGGCTTCATAGAATGAGTTTGGTAGTATTCCATCCTTTTCTATGCTCTGAAATACTTTTAGTAGTAACGGTGTTAAATCTTCTCTGAAAGTTTGGTAGAACTCTGCAGTGAAGCAGTCCGGGCCAGGGCTTTTTTTTGGGGGGCGGGGGGAGGGTTGACTTCCTTTTCAATCTCTTCTTTTGTTATGGGTCTATTTAGTTGTTCTACCTCTGTTTGTGTTAGTTTAAGTAGGTAGTGTGTTTCTACGAATTCATCCATTTCTTCTAGGTTTTCAAATTTGTTAGAGTACAATTTTTCATACTAATCCGATATGATTCTTTTAATTTCATTTGGGTCTGTTGTAATATCGCCCATCTGATTTCTTCTTATTAGGGTTATTTGCTTCCACTCCTGTTTTTCTTTTGTCAGCTTGGCCAATGGTTTATCAATTTTGTTGATTTTTTCAAAGAACCAGCTTTTGGTCTTGTTAATTCTTTCAATTGTTTTTCTGTTTTCTATTTCATTTAGTTCTGCACTAATTTTTATTATTTGTTTTCTTCTGGTGCCTGTGGGTTTCTTTTGTTGCTCTCTTTCTACTTGCTCAAGTTGCAGGGATAATTATTTGATTTTGGCCCTTTCTTCTTTTTGTATGTGTGCATTTATTGATATAAATTGACCTCTGAGCTCTGCTTTCGCTGTGTCCCTAAGGTTCTGATAGGAAGTGTTTTCATTCTCATTGGATCCAATGAATTTCTTTATTCCATCCTTAATGTCTTCTATAATCAAGTCTTTTTTGAGCAACGTATTGTTCAGTTTCTAAGTTTTAGATTTCTTTTCCCTGCTATTTCTATTATTGATTTCCACTTTTATGGCCTTATGGTCAGAGAAGATGCTTTGTAATATTTCAATGTTTTGGATTCTGCTAAGGCTTGCTTTATGACCTAATATGTGGTCTATTCTAGAGAATGTTCCATGTGCACTAGAAAAGAAAGCATACTTGGCTGCTGTTGGGTGGAGTGTTCTGTATATGTCTATGAGGTCAAGTTTGTTGATTGTGGCATTTAGATCTTCTGTGTCTTTACTGAGCTTCTTTCTGGATGTCCTGTCCTTCACCGAAAGTGGTGCGTTGAAGTCTCCTACTATTATTGTGGAGCTGTCTATCTCACTTTTCAATGCTGATAGAGTTTGTTTTGTGTATCTTGCAGCCCTGTTATTGGGTGCGTAAATAATATGGTTATATCTTCCTGGTATATTATCTGTTTAATCATTAGTGTTCTTCCTTATCCTTTCTGATGGATTTAACTTTAAAGTCTATTTTGTCAGAAATTAATATTGCCGCTCCTGCTCTTTTTTGATTGTTTGCTTGATATATTTTTTTCCATCCTTTGAGTTTTTGTTTGTTTGTATCTCTAAGGTGTGTTTCTCGTAGGCAGCGTTTAGACAGATCGTGTTTTTTAATCAGTTCTGTCACTCTCTGTCTCTTTATTGGTGCATTTAGTCCATTTACATTCAGGGTAATTACAGATAGGTATGAATTTATTACTATCATTTTGATGTCTTTTTTGTGTGTTGTTGACAGTTTATTTTTCCCACTTCATTTTATGTGCTGAGTAGATTGTCTCTATATATTGTCCTTCCCTCTTATTCTTTTTTGTTGATTTTGTTTCTGCTGAGTCTCTATTTTTTTCTTGTATTTTATTTTGATGAGTAGGATAGTTTGTCTCCTTTGCGGTAACCTTATTATTTACCCCTATTTTTGTAAATTTAAACCTAACTTTTATTTCTTTGTATTGCCATATCTTCCTCTCCATATGGAAGATCTATGATTGCATTTCTTAGTCCCTCTTTATTGATTTAATGTTGTCTTCTTTTACATAATAACATCACTGTTACCCTGTTTTGAGCTTTTTTTTTTTTTTTCTTAATCTTGTTTTGTTTTTTTTATTTCCCTGTCTGGGTTGACTTGTGATTGCTCTGCCCAGCATTCTAGTCTTGGGCTGATACCTGATTATTATTGATTTTCTAACCAAAGAACTCATTTTAGTAGTTCTTGTAATTTTAGTTTGGTTTTTACAAATTCCCTAAACTTGTATTTATTTGGAAATGTCCTAATTTCACCTTTATATTTAAGAGACAGTTTTGCTGGATATGTGATTCTTGGCTGGCAATTTTTTTCCTTCAAGTTTTTAAATAAGCCATCTCATTGCCTTCTTGCCTGCATGGTTTCTGCCGAGTAGTCCAAGCTTATTCTTACTGGCTCTTCTTTATAGGCGACTTTTCATTTATTCTTAGCTGCTCTTAAAATTCTCTCTTTATCTTTGGTTTGGGCAAGTTTGATTATAATATTTCTTGGTGACTTTCTTTTAACATCTACTTTATGTGGATTTCAATGAGCATCTTGGATAGATATCTTCTCATCTTTCACAATATCAGGGAAGTTTTCTGCCAACAAATCTTCAAAAATTTTCTCTGTATTTTCTGTTATCCCTCCCTGTTCTTGTATTCCAATCACTGGTAGGGTATTTCTCTTGATAAAATCCCACATGATTCTTAAGGTTTTTTCATTTTTCTTTTATTCTTTTATCTGATTTTTCTTCAAATATATTAGTGCCAAATGATTTATCTTTGAGTTCAGAAATTCTGGCTTCTGCTTTCTCAATTCTCCTCCTCTGACTTTCTACTGAGTTGTCTACTTCTGTAATTTTATTGTTAATCTTCTGAATTTCTGATTGCTGTCTGTCTATGGATTTTTCCACCTTATTAAATTTTTCATTATATTCCTGAATAATCTAATTTCTTCAGTTGCTTTATCTGTGTGTTCCTTAGCTTGTTCTGCATATTGCTTCATTTCTTTCCTGATGTCTTGAAGGGTTCTGTATATTAATCTTTTGTATTCTGCCTCTAGTAATTCGAGGAATGCACTTTCATCTAGAAGATCCCTGGATTCTTTGTTTTGAGAGCCTGTTGAGGTGATCATGGTCTGTTTCTTTATGTGAGTTGGTATTGACTGTTGTCTCTGAGCCATCTAGAAGTTATTGTATTAGTTTATGCTTGCTTACTGTGTTGTAGCTGCTTGCTTTGTTTTGTTCTGATATGCCCAAATGAGTTGCTTGACTGAGTTAGCCTGATTATTTTCACCTTTGGAGCTCTGATGTCCTGTCCCCAGATGTTTAGAGGTGTTATCAGGTCTATCAGTCTAGGAGTCCATTCAGTTTTCTTGTATGAATTCAGCTCAGGTTTCCAGGTAGCTGATCAAGTGTGTGGTACAGGCTTTGTGCTACAGTCTTAGAGGGGAAGGAGTGATTGGCGTATGTACCCGTATCTGATTGTAGCAGAAGGTCATGATCTGAACAAGGCAGGGGACTAAGAACCAACTCCAGGGTGTCTCCAAGGAAAGTCCATCCCCATTCCCTAGAGCATACAGGTGGGTGGGTTTTGCAGATGGACCGGGAGCACCCAGTGTTTTTGGTTGTAAGGACTGGGAGGTACCAGTTATCCTTGAACCCCTGTCGGGGGTGGCTGGGTCACCTGAGTGGAGCTACCAGTCCTTAGGCCCTTGATGTGGGTAGATGAGAATCTGTTTAATAGGCGAAGCAATGTCAAACATCAAACACCCACCTCTCCACCACACAGCTGAAATGGTTGGAGTGTGCCAACAGGGCCTATTCTCCTGAAAGAGGCCCACACAGGTCCATGCAGAGTTGAAAGGTGCTCAAAGTCCACGGACTGTTTATGCCTGGACAGGAGCCACTTCTGTCCTGAGCTCCCCCAGTTAGTGGAGCTGACAAATTATTTTTTCCCCAAATTGCAAATTTTTTCCTTCTCCAAGGCCGGGATGATGGCTCTAGGCACTCAACAGTGCCTATCTCAGGCCCAGGGAATATAGCCGCTGGAGCTGGTTTGGGTGTGGGGTGGGGGCGTGGTAAAATATACACAAGTACTTAGCTTTTGCCTAGTGCATCGTTATTCCCTGGTTCCGGAGGTGTGAGTAGGCTGTGTGGCTGGCTGCTTGTCCCTGAGGAAACTGTGGCAGAGCGCTAGTACCAGCCTGCCACCACCACTCCGGGAATGGTTCCTGAGGGCTCCCCGCGATTCAGGTCCTGTATTCTGCTCCGCTTCTGAATGGTCTCTTCCTCCCCCTGCCCCTCTGTTCATTTTCTAAGCTTGCCTTTGATGCTCAGGGCTCCTAGCTTGTCATAAATATACTCATTTCACTTGTTTTTCGGGTCTTTATTGTAAAGAGGGCTCACCAGAAGCGTCTGTCTGTTTTGCCATCTTGACTCCGCCTGCTCACAAGCTTTTAAGGCCCCAGACACTACTCACTTCACTAGGTTGCAGACCTATATTATCCCAATTGACTGAGTTGTCCCATGAGACAATGTCCTAAGCCTTCAAACCTAGAAAACCCATCTTGCAAAGTGCTTTATCATGTCTGAGAAGCGTCTGTAATTGTGTAAATGTTGCAATGAACATAGGTGTGCATATGTCTATTTATGTCACTTCTATTAGGTCTCTAGCGTATGTACCTAAAAATGGGATTGCTGAATTATAAGGTAATTCTATTTTTAGTTTTTTGAAGAAGCACCACACTGTTTTCCATAGTTTTTGTACCATTTTACAGTCCCTCCAGCAAGGGATAAGGGTTCCAATCTTGCCACAACCTTGCCAATAATTGTTATCTTTTTTTTTCTTTTTAATCAATGCCATTTTAGCTGGAGTGAGATGGTGTCACACTGTAGTTTTGATTTGCATCTCTCGAATGGCTAATGATTGTGAGCAATTTTTATATCTTTTTTGGCCACTTCAGTGTACTCTTTGGTGACGTTTCTGTTTATGTCCTCTGCCCATTTTATAATTGGACTGTTTGTCTTTTTATGGTTGAGTTGTTGAGGTTTTCTACAAATTTTAGAAATTAGGCACTTATTGAATATGTCATTTCTAAAGATTTTTCCCAGTCTGTTGGTTGTCTTTTTACTCTTTTGATAAACTCTTTTGGTGATCATACATTTTTAATTTGTATGAGTTCTCATTTATCTTCTACTATTTGTGCATTTCTTTTTGTGTTTGCTATCTTATTTTTACAAAATATTAGGTCCCATAATTTTCTCCCCACTTTCTTCCAGGAACTTCATATTTGTAGGTTTAACATTTAGGTCTTTGATCCATTTTGAGTTAGTTTTTGTGTGTGGTGTGAGGTATGGATCCTACTCATTTTACTGCAAGTAGATATCCAGTTTTGCTAGTGCCATTTATTTAAGAGACCATTTATCCCTCATTGAATGGACTTTGACTTCTTGTTGAAAATCACTTGTCCATAAATGAATGGATTTATTTCTGTTTTCTCAATTCTATTCCACTGGCCTATGTGTCTATCAATGAACTGATATTGGACTGTTTTGATACAATGGCTGTATAATATGCTTTGAGATCAAGAAATGTGAGGCTTTCTGCTTTGTTCTTCTTCTTCAATATTGCTTTGTCTATTCAAGGTTTCTTTCCTTCCCTTATAAAGATGGTCATTAGCTCTTCCATTTCAGTAAAGAATGGTTGTAGGATTTGTATTGGGATTGCATTGTATTTGTAGATAAATTTAGATAGTATTGATATTTTTACTATACAAAGTCTTCCAGTCCATGAGCATGGAATGTCCTTCCATTTATGTAGGTCTCTTTTAATCTCTTGTAGTGTTTTATAATTTTCATTATATAAGTCTTTTATTTCCTTGGTTAGGTTAATTCTTAGGTGTTTAGTCATTTTGAGGGCTACTGTAAGTGGTACTGTTTTCTTGGTTTCCTTTTCAGAATATTCCTTTTTAGTGTAAATGAACTCAACTGATTTTTGTGTGTTGATCTTGCACCCCCCAATGTTGCTGAATTCTTCTATTAGTTTCAATAGTTTTCTTGTGGAATTTTTAGGGTTGTCTACATATAAGAAACCCCGGTGGTGTAGTGGTTAAAAGCTGTGGCTGCTAACCAAAAGGTCAGCAGTTTGAATCCACCAGGTACTCCTTGAAAACTGTATGGTGCAGATCTACTCTATCCTATATGGTCGTTATGAGTCAGAATCAACTCGACAGCAACGGGTTTTATGTATAGGATCAAGGAGTACTGGTGGTGCAGTGGTCCAAGTGCTTGGCTGCTAACCGAAAGGTCAGCATTTTAAATCCATCAGCCACTCCACAGGAGAAAGAAGTCTACTTTCCAAAAATTTACAGCTTTGGAAACCCTATAGGGCAGTTCTACTCTGTCCTATAGGGTTGCTATGAGTCCGAATCAACTCTACGGCAAAGGATTTGATTCTTTAAGTATGTACAGTATCATTTCATCTGTGAATGGAAATAGTTTTACTTCTTCATTTCTTATTTGGATACATTTTATTTCTCTTTCTTGCCCTATTGCTCTGGCTAGAAATTCCAGTACAATATTGAATAAGAGTGGTGATAAAGGGCATCCTTGTCTCGTTCCTGTTCTCAAAGGGAAGGCTCTCAGTCTTTCTCCATTAAGAGTAATGTTGACTGTTGGTTTTTTAGAGATGCCCTTAATCGTATTGAGGAATTTCCCTTCTATTCCTATTTTACTGAGAGTTTTTGTCAGGAAGGGTGTTGTATTTTATCAAATGCCTTTTCTGTATCAATTGATATGATCTTATGGCTTTTTTCCTTTGTTTTATTTATGTGGTGAATTACATCGATTTTCTAACGTGGAATCACTCTTGCAATCCTGGTATGGACCCCTCTTAATAGTGGTGTATGATTTGATGTTGAATTCTGTTGGCTACAATTTTGCTGAAGATTTTTTGATCCATATTCATGACGGATATTGGTCTGTAATTTACTTTTTTGTGTGATGTCTTTGCCTGATTTTGGCATCAGGATGACTCTGGCTTCACAGAATGAGTTAAGGATTATTTCTTCCTCTTTCATATTTTTGAAGAGTTTGAGTAAAATTGGTAACAACTCTTCTGCAAATGTCTGGTAAAATTCTCCAAGGAATCCATCTGGCTCTGGGCTTTTTTTGTTGTTGTTGGCAGTGTTTTGATGATATCTTCAATCTCTTTTCTTGTAGTTGGTTTAGATTTTCTACCTCTGTTTAGTTGGTTTTGTTAGTGTGTTTCTAAGAATTTGTCCATTTTATCTAGGTTTTCAAATTTGTTGGAGTACAACTTTTCATAGTACTCTGTTACAAACCTTTTCATTTTGGTTGAATCCGTTGTAATATATCCAGTTTCATTTCTTATTTTGGTTATTTGCCTCTTCTCAATTTTTTTTCTTTTGTCATTCTAGCCAGAGATTTGCCTATTTTATTGATCCTTTCAAAGAACCAACTTCTGGTTTTGTTAATTCTTTTTGTTGTTTTCCTAGTTTTTTTTTTTTTTTTTTAAATATCTGCTCAGATCTTTATTATTCCCTTCCTTCTGGTAGCATTTGGGCTTCTTTTGCTCTTCCTTTTCTATTTGTTCAAGTTATCAGTTTAAGTTTATTGATTATGGATCTTTCTTCATTTTTTTAATGTAGGCACTTATCCCTAGCAATTTCCCTCTGAGTCCTGCTTTTGATGTGTCCCAAAGGTTTTGATATGTTGTGTTTTCATTTTCATTTGATCATAAATATTTTTTAATTTCACTTTTGATTTCTTCCATGACTGAATAATTTTTTTAGTAGTGTGTTATGTACTTTCCATGTAATTTTTTTCCTTATTTTTTCTGTCATTGATTTCTAGCTTCATACTCTTATGGTCTGGGAATTGCTTTGTATAATTTCAGTCTTTTTAAATTTGTTGAGACTTGTTTTGTGTCCTAGCACTGGAGAAAAATATGTATTGTTATGATGAAGGGTGGAGTGTTCTACATATGTCCATTAGGTCAAATTGGCTTATGATTTTATTTACGCCCTCAGTGTCCTTAGTGATCTTCTTTTTAGATGGTCTGTCCTTAGTGATCTTCTTTTTAGATGATCTGTCTAGGACTGGTAGTGGTGTGTTGAAATCTCCAGCTACTCTTGTGGAGCTGTCTATTTCTCCTTTCTTAGTGATCAATATTTATTTCATGTATTTTGGAGCATTGATGTTAAAAGGCGCATATATAATTATAATTGTTATATCTTCTAGGTTAAATGACCTTTTTACTTTTATGTAACGTCTTTCCTATGTCTTGTAATAGATTTTGATTTAAAGTCTATTTTATCTGATATCAATATGGTCACCTCTGCTCTCTTTTTGGTTACTAGTTGCACGGGATATTTTTGACATCCTTTTATTTTCAGTCTGTTTGTGTCCTTATACCTAAGGTGTGTTTCTTGTAGGAAGCAAAAGGATGAATCATTTTTTTTTTTTAATCCATTCTATCACTCTCTGTCTTTCGCGTGGAGAGTTTAGACCATTTACATTTAAGATTATTACTGAAAATGAAGTTTCTATTTCATTCATTTTGCTATTTGTTTTTTGAGTGGCTTATCTTCTTTATCTTTTTATTCTAATTTTTCTTTTGTGTGTGTGTGTGTTTGGCTGCTTTCTTGTTATGAGCCTTTTTGATTTCTTCCTTCTTTTTTATGTATTTTTTTCTAGGTGATTTCTTAGTGGTTACCATTATACAACTCAACTCTCCAACAGTTAAAACGTTGTCTAGAGCACTGAGATTTCAGTCTATGCTTGCTTTTATTCATTGTTCAGTGGGTTAATTGCAGGAGGAGAAATGGGAGTGACAGTTTACTCCTCTATCATGCCCTTTCTCCCCTGGAATTCACTTTTGATTACCAAATAAAGCCCAAATCCTGAGCACATTATCCAGCACACTAACAATTTTTTTCCTCAACTATTTTTTTAATCTTATTTCTTACTACTTACCCAATCTTTCCTACTCCCAAGTATGCCTATTTGTATACAATCTATTATATACCTAGTGGTTTTATCTTAATCTCTTTTTCTGTAAATAAATCTGTTTTAAAAGAAAACTTCGTATCCTTACAGTAAGTGAAGAGTAATCCTCACTTGTCCAAACATTCTTATTCTGCATTTGGAATTGCTTCATGCTCTGTTTGGATACCACCTAAAGTACTCGTCCCATGTTTTGGAAATATTGTTCTACTCGACTAAAGTATGTAGTTTTCTTAACATACCTTGTTATTTCTTGGCATTCTTTTCCTCCCTCTGTTTAAAGTACCTTCTCCCCATTAATGCCCCCCACCCCCCAGTCTGTGCCTGACATAATCCCTGTCATCCTCCAAGGCCATTCTTATGTCCTTTTTTTTTTTTTTTTTCTGGCATCTTTGGTTACCATCCTGGAAGTGATCTCTCCCTCTGTGTCCTCGGGTACTCTGGATCTTCCCTAAGGCCCTTGTGAGATTTTACCTATTTTTATGATCACCTGTTGCATGGGAAGGAACAGCATGAATCCAATCCCCAAAATGTGAAGATTTGTTCAGTCCCTAAATTCCCCTTTCTCCATTCTTGTCACCAGCAGACCCTGTGGCTCTCTCTCTCTCTCTGACCTTAGCCACCCAGAGCTAGGTCAGAGCTCACAGGTTAAAAGGATGCTGTCCTTCAGACAGCTAAATGAGCAGACACCAGCTGCAAGTTTAGGGAGTTTACATGACACCCCAATCTTCTAACTTGTTGGCCATCAGCTTGGGGCTGGTTCCCCACTACCCCTTCAGGATGACAGTCACAAGCTTGGGAGTCCACTCAACACCCTTACTTTTTGACCTGCTTTCTCCTACTGCTTCCTTTGGATTTGATAATTCCCTGGAACAGCTCGTAGAAATCATAGGGAGTATACCATTCTTATGACTACAGATTTTAGAAAACAAACAATATAAACAACGAGACACATAGGGTGAGATCTGAAAGGGTTATCGGTGAGAATCTTTTATGTCCCCAGAGACAGACTACCCTTCTGAGAGCAGCTGTTCTTGTCAACTAGGAAGCTCTCTTTTGTGTTTAGGGTGTTATTATCCAGTCCTGCATGATAGGCTAAATCATACCTCCCAAGACTAGTTGATATCTGCCTACCAGGTGAGTCTTTTCTGATCTGGCCAGCCCTCACTTTCTAGCCAAGGTTATTTATCCAGAGCCAAGGACAAAGGCCACCTTATATAGGGTAAAACTAAGTGCTTTGCCTCACACCTCATTCTTAGGCTTGACATGGCGTGGTAGGAAAGACATTGGACAATAAACCCAGAAGTCCAAAGTTCCACTGTGGCTCTCCGTTTAGTAATATATATCCTTGGGCAATAAGTTTTTGCTGAGTCCTGGTCTCCTCAATGGAATGATGGCAAAATGGTGCCATAACACTGGTTCTAGGCCAAGGTGCACATCTAAATAACCTGAGTGCCTGTGATTCTACAAAAACTGACTGAATCTGAATCTCTGTGGGAGGATGCCCTGGCATGGGCATTTTACAAAGGTTCTTCAGGTGATTCTAGCATGTACACCTGGGCAAAGGGACAAGCGATCTTGCCTGTCTTGTCTACTTGCTGTCCTCTTTGTTTCCTAGGGCAAAGAGGCTTAGCACATAATGGTGGCTCAATATTTATTTGTTGAATGACTTAATGAAGGACATCTAAGCCCCCCTCCAACTCTTAATGTTCTATGTCTCTCTCTTTGTTCATTTGTGCACTCATGGAGTGCTTAACGTAGTGTCTTGGCTATCCAAATGTTGACTAAGTACCTATTGAATTGAACTGAGTCCAAGATGAGAGAGTCATTTGAGGCACAGAGGTGGAACCTTGGACTCTGTTACTGATGAAAGCAGAAACTCTCCATTCATTTCCATAATAGAGACATTGAAGAGGCTTAAGAGTCAACCCTGGATTTTTTTTTATTGTGGTGAAAATATATATAACAAAGCATACTTCTCAACAATTTCTACACGTACAGTTCAATGACATGCATTATATTCTTCAAGATGTGCAACTGTTACTGTGCTTTTCCAGATTATTCCACCATCATTAACCTAACCTCAATGCCCCTATGTGAAGGCATTTGACAGTGTGGATCATAACAAATTATGGATACCCTTGCAAAGAATGGAAATTCCAGAACACTTAATTGTGCTCATGAGGAAGCTTTACATAGATCAAGAGGCAGTTGTTTAGACTTCTGGTTTAAAGTCATGAAAGGTGTGCATCAGGGAAACTTCATGGTTTAAAGTCATGAAAGGTGTGCATCAGGGTTGTATCCTTTCGCCATACCTATTCAATCTGTATGCTGAGAAAATAATCTGAGAAGCTGGACTATATGAAGAAGAGCAGGGCATCAGGATTGGAGGAAGACTCATTACCAACCTGTGTTATGCAGATGACACAACCTTGCTTGCTGAAAAGTGAAGAGGATTTGAAGCACTTACTGATGAAGATCAAAGACTACGGCCTTCAGTATGGATTATATCTAACATAAAGAAAACAAAAAATCCTCACAGTTGGACCAATAAGCAACATCATGACAAATGGAGAAAAGATTGACGTTGTCAAGGATTTAATTTTAGTTGGATTCACAATCAACACCCATAGAAGGAGCAGTCAAGAAATCAAACAGTGCATTGCATTGGGCACATCTGCTGCAAAAGACTTCACTGAAGTGTTAAAAAAACAAAGGTGTCATTTTAAGGATTAAGGTGTGCCCAACCAAAGCCATAGTGTTTTTAGTCCCCTCGTATTCCTGTGAAAGCTGGATAGTGAATAAGGAAGACCTAAGAATGGATGTCTTTGAATTATGGTGCTGATGAAGAATATTGACTATATCATGGGCTACCAAAAGAATGAACAAATATGTTTTGGAAGAAGTACAGCCAGAATGCTTCTTAGAAGAGAGGATGGTAAGACTTTGTCTCACATACTATAGACGTTATCAGGAGGGATTAGACCCTGGAGAAGGACATCATGCTTGGTAAAGTAGAGGGTCAGTAAAGACCCTCAAGGAGATGGATTGACACAGTAGCTGCAGCAATGGGCTCAAACATAACAATGATTGTGAGGATGGCACAGGACCAGGCAGTGCTTCATTCTTTTGTACATAGGGTCACTATGTGTTGGAACCAACTCGAGGGCACCTGACAACAACAACAACAGTGCTGCCTAAGCAAAAACTCTCCCTTTCCGTCTCCCTCCTACTGCTGGTAACCACTAATAATCTTTGGTTTCCAAGTATTTGCTTATATCATTTAAGTGAGATTATACAATATTTGTCCTTTGTGACTGACTTATTTCACTCAGTGTGGTGTTTCTAAGGTCCATCCGTGCTTCAAGACTGAGTAGTATTTCATTGTGTAATATATAAAAAATACCACATTTTATTTATCCATTCATCTGTCAGTGGATGTTTTGGTTGTTCCCACCTTTTGGCTATTGTGAAAAGTACACTGCAATGAACAGTGTACACCTTTCTGTTTTTGTTCCTGTCTTCACTTCTTCAGAATGTATATCTAGGATTGGGATTGCTATGTCATATGGTAGTTTTACATTCAAATTTTTGAGGCAGTGCCAAATTTTTTTGTACTGTTTTACATTCCCACCAGCAATGGATGAGAGTTCAGCTTTCTCCACAACCTTGCCAATGCCTCTGGTTTTCCATTTTTTTTAATCATTGCCATTCTAATAGGGGTAAGATGTTATCTCATTGTGGTTTTGATTTACATCTCTCTAATGGCTAATACCATTGAGCATCTTTTCATGTGTTTGTTGATCATTTAAATGTCCTCTTGGGTGAACTGTTTGTTCAAGTCCTTAGCCCATATTTTTGATTGGGTTGTTTGTTCTTTTGTTCTTAAGTCGTAGATGTTATATATATTTTTTTTTCAGGGGGGTGGGTATTAGGTATATGGTTCCGCCAAATTTTCCCCCACTGTATACATTTCGCTGTCTTTTCACTTTTTTGATAAAGTCCTTTGGTGAACAAAAGTATTTAATTTTTATGAGGTCTCATTTATCTATTTTGTCTCTTGCTGCTTGTTCTTTTGTTGTTATATCTGATAATCCATCATTAAAAAACAGGCACTGCAGCCATGTGACCCTGTATTTTTTTCTAAGAATTTTATGACTTTAGTTTTCACATTTAGGTCCTTGATTCAATCTGAATTAATTTTTGTGTATGGAATGAGGCATGGATTCTGATTCATTCTTCTACATGAGGAAATAGAATTTTTCCAGTACTATTTAACCATGTGTGTGTTGTTTGTCATATTGTGGGGGCTTGCATGTTGCTGTGATGCTGGAAGCTATGCCACCGGTATTCAGATACCAGCAGGGTCACCCATGGAGAACAGGTTTCAGCTGAGCTTCCAGACTATGCAGACTAGGAAGAAGGACCCTGAAGTCTACTTTTGAACAGCATTAACCAGTGAAAACCTTATGAATAGCAGCAGAACATTGTCTGATATAGTGCTAGAAGATTAGCCCCCTAGGTTGGAAGGCACTGGAAAGACAACTGAGGAAGAGCTGCCTCCTCAAAGTAGAGTCAACCTTAATGACATAGATGGAGTAAAGCTTTCAGGACCTTCATTTGCTGATGTGGCATGACTCAAAATGAGAAGAAACAGCTGCAAACATCTATTAATAATTGGAATTTGGAATGTACGAAGTATGAACCCAGGAAAAGTGGAAATTTTCAAAAATGAAATGGAACACATAAACATTGATATCCTAGGCATTAGTGAACTGAAATGGACTGGTATTGGCCATTTTGAATTGGACAATCATATAGTCTACTACACTGGGAATGACAACTTGAAGAAGAATGGTGTTGCATTCATTGTCAAAAAGGACATTTCAAGACCTATCCTGAAGTACAATGCTGTCAGTGATAGAATAATATCCAGACACCTACAAGGAAGACCAGTTAATACAACTATTATTCAAATTTACCCACCAACCACTAAAGCCCAAAATGAAGAAACAGAAGATTTTTATCAGCTGCTGCAGTCTGAAATTGATAGAACATGCAATCAGGATGCATTTAGAATTACTGGTGATTGGAATGTGAAAGTTGGAAACAAAGAAGAAGGATCAGTAGTTGGAAAATATGGCCTTGGTGATAGAAACAATGCCAGAGATTGAATGATAGAATTTTATAAGACCAGTGACTTCTTCATTGCAAATACTGTCTTTCACCAACATAAATGGCAACTATACACATGGACTTAACCAAATGGAACACACGGGAATAAAATTGACTACATGTGTGGAAAGAGATGAGGAAAAACTCAATATCATTAGTCAGAACAAGGCCAGGGGCCGACAGTGGAACAGACCATCAGTTGCCCATATGTAGTTCAAACTGAAACTGAAGAAAGTCAGAGCAAGTCCATGAGAGCTAAAATATGACCTTGAGTAAATCCCACCTGAATTTAGAGACCATCTCAAGAATAGATTTGATGCATTGAACACTAGCGACTGAAGACCAGACGAGTTGTGGAATGACATCAAGGACATCATACATGAAGAAAGCAAGAGGTCATTGAAAAGACAGGAAAGAAAGTAAAGACCAAGATGGATGTCAGAGGAGACTCTGAAACTTGCTCACGAACGTCGAGCAGCTAAAGCAAAAGGAAGAAATGATGAAGTAAAACAACTGAACAGAAGATTTCAAAGGGCAACTCAAGAAGACAAAGTAAAGTATTATAATGACATGTGCAAAGAGCTGGAGATAGAAAACCAAAAGGGAAGAACATGCTCGGCGTTTCTCAAGCTGAAAGAACTGAAGAAAAAATTCAAGCCTTGAGCTGCAATAGTGAAGGATTCTACAGGGAAACTATTAAATGACGCAGGAAGCATCAAAAGAAGATGGAAGGAATACACAGAGTCATTATACCAAAAAGAATCAGTCAATGTTCAACCATTTCAAGAGGTAGCATATGATGAGGAACCGATGGCACTGAAGGAAGACCTCCAAGCTTCTCTGAAGACATTGGCAAAAAACAAGGCTCCAGGAATGGACAGAATATCAATTGAGATGTTTCAACAAACAAATGCAGTGCTGGAGGTGCTCACTCGTCTATGCCAAGAAATATGGAAGACAGCTTCCTGGCCAACTGACTGGAAGAGATCCATATTTATGCCTATTCCCAAGAAAGGAGATCCAACCGAATGCAGAAATTATAGAACGATATCATTAATATCAAATGCAAGAAAAATTTCTCTGAAGGTCATTGAAAAACGGCTGCAGCAGCGTATCAACAGGGAACTGCCAGAAATTCAGGCTGGTTTCAGTAGAGGACGTGGAACCAGGGTTATCATTGCTGATGTCAGATTGATCCCGGCTGAAAGCAGAGAATACCAGAAGAGTGTTTACCTGTGTTTTATTGATTGTGCAAAGGCATTCGACTGTGTGGATCATAACAAATTATGGATAACACTGCGAAGAATGGGAATTCCAGAACACTTAATTGTGCTCATGAAGAACCTTTACATAGATCAAGAGGCAGTTGTTTGGACAGAACAAGGGGATACTGATTGGCTCAAAGTCAAGTAAGGTATGTGTCAGGGTTGTATCCTTTCACCATACTTATTTGATGTGTATGCTGAGCAAATAATCCAAGAAACTGGACTGTATGAACAAGAACACAGCATCAGCATTGGAGGAAGACTCATTGCCAACTTGTGTTATGCAGATGACACAACCTTACTTGCTGAAAAGTGAAAAAAATTTGAAACACTTGCTGATGAAGATCAAAGACCACAGCCTTCAGTATGGATTACACCTCAACATAAAGAAAACAAAAATCCTCACAACTGGACCAATGAGCAACATCATGATAAACGGAGAAGAAATTGAAGTTGTCAAGGATTTCATTTTACTTGGATCCACAATCAAGAGCCATGGAAGCAGCAGTCAAGAAACAAGAGATGCATTCCATGGGGTGTATCTGCTGCAAAGGAGCTCTTTAAAGTGTTGAAGAGCAAAGATGTCACCTTGAAGCCTAAGGCGCGCCTGACCCAAGCCATGGTATTTTCGATAGTATCATATGCTTGTGAAAGCTGGACAATTAATAAGGAAGACTGAAGAAGAATTGATGCCTTCGAATTGTGGTGTTGGCGAAGAATATTGGATATACCATGAACTGCTAAAAGAACGAACATATCTGTCTTGGAAGAATTACAACCAGAACGCTCCTTAGAAGCAAGGATGGTGAGACTGCATCTTACATACTTTGGACATGTTGTCAGGAGGGATCAGTCCCTGGAGAAGGACATCATGCTTGGCAAAGTACAGCGTCAGCAGAAAAGAGGAAGACCCTCAATGAGGTGGATCCACACAGTGGCTGCAACAATGAGCTCAAGTATAACCACAATTGCAAGGATGGTGCAGGACCAGGCAGTGTTTCGATCTATTGTGCATAGTGTCGCAATGAGTCGGAACCGACTCGACGGCACCTAACAACGACAACATTTATTAGTCTCTTCCTTGCCCATCGAATAGACTTAGAACCCTTCTCAAAAACTGGTTGACAATAGGTATATGCATTTGTTTCTAGACTCAATTCTATCTCAATTTCTATTCCATACATCTACCGTTAGTACAAGGCTGTTTGAATCACTGTGGCTGTATAGTGTGTTTTGAAATCAGAAAGTGTGAGTCATCCTACTTTATTCTTCTTCAAGATTGCTGTAGCTATTTGAGGTCCCTTGCCCTTCCATATATAAATTTGAGGATTGGCTTTTCTATTTCTGTAAAGAAGACTGTTTGGATTTTGATGTGGATTACATTGAATTTATAGATTGCTTTGCATAGTATTGACATCTTAACTACATTAAGCCTTTCGGTCAACAAACGCGGAAAGTTTTTCCATTCATTTAATTTCCTTTAGTAATGTTTTATAGTTTTCTTTGTACAAGCCTTTCACCTTCTTGGTTAAATTTGTTCATAGATACTTTGTTCTTTCAGATGTATTATAAGTGGTAATGTTTTCTTAATTTCCTTTTCTGCTCGCTCAGTGCTGATATATAGAAACCCAACTGATGTTTGTTTGTTGACCTTGTACCCTGCCACTTTGCTGATTCATTTACCGTATTTTTACTCAAATAATGAGCAGCTTCTATGTTTGTTCATCAACCATACTCTCTGCCCATGAGGCATTTTCGTAAGTGCCCTATACTAATTTTTTTTACAGCAACATGTTAAAAAAAAATTGTCACAGCAGTGCTTATGAGAATACCTCTTGGAGGGAGGGTGTGGTTGGCAAACAAATGTAGAGGGCACACGTTATTTGTGTAAAAATATGGTATTAGTTCTAATAGCTTTCTTGTGGGTTCTTTGAGGTTTTCTATGTATAGGACATGTCATCTGCAAAAAGGGATAATTTACTTCCCGCATCCTGATTTCGATACTTTTTTTTTCCCCCTAGCCTAATTGCTCTGACTAGGACTTCCAGGAAGATGTTGAATGGTGGTGGTGACAGCGGGCATCCCTGTCACATTCCTGATCTTAATGAGAAAGCTTCCATACTTTCTCCACTGAGTACACGCGTTTTTCATAAATGTCCTTTACTAAATTGAGGAATTTCACTTCTATTTTTATCTTGTTCAGTGTTTTTATCATTAAAGAGTGTTGAATTTTGTCATAATGCCTTTTCTGCATCTATTGAGATGATTATGTCCTGGAATATTTTGGAGATTAAAAAAATAAATTAATTAACACCACACATTTTCAAATCTGACTCTCAGAAATTTGATTTCTACTAAATTTCAATTGGTTTTATCCTTTTGAGTCCTTTTTGCCCTCATTGCCACTAAACCTCCGGGGTCTTGCTCTGTCTGCATTTTATCTCTGGCCTGTCCCTTCAGGCAGAGGCACTGGAATGGATGGGGTGATGCCTGCAACCACAAACTGAACCGCAATGGGGGAGACAACAAGGAAGCCTGAGGGAATGTGGAGCAGGCTCAGCCCACACTTGGACTCATTCCCCAGGACCTAGTGGGGCTCTCCAAGCAGAGGCCTCTCCCAGAATGCCTAGCAAAAGGACAAGGACAGCTTAGAATAGGCATCTTTTGATTCAGCTATTTATACCTCCTTTTTTTTCTTCTAGACTCCAACATTTCTCTGGTCATTAATCCTATTCCTAACACACCCTTGCCTTTAGGCTATGATTTGAAGCTTTACCCTTTAATAACTCCAGCTTGTCTTTTTTTTTTAATTTTCCCCACCCCTGTGAAATCATTTTAAGAGGTCCTGACGGTCTCAAACTTTGCAGAGGCCCTTTTAAACTGCATCTTTGCATTGGGGAGAGGGTGAACTATCTGAAAAAAAAAAAGTATTATTTTCATTTGTTTTGCTTTAATTAATTTTTTAATTAAATTTGATTAATTTAATTTTAATTAACAGGAAAGAAAGCTACCTATGTTTAAAAAAAGTCTTAGACATTTCTCTTATTTTCATCTTTCACCTGGGCAGATCAGGAATCTGTGAACCCTCTCAAGGAGTCTTGTAAGAGTTGGAGCCTATCTCCAGGGGCCTGGCCAGGTGGGAGGTGGTTTTGTTTGTTGGCTTTATGGATTATGTTTGTTTACTTGCTTTGTTTGGCCTCTGTTGTGTTGTTGTGTGCTGTTGAATGGATTCTGACTTATAGCGACCCTATAGGACAGAGTAGAACTACCCCATAGGGTTTCCTATGCTATAATCTTTATGGGAGCAGATCTCCAGGTCTTTTCTCCTGCAGAGCAGCTGATGAGTTCTAACTGCTGACTTTTCAGTTAGAAACTGAGCGCTTAACCATTGCACCACTTGTTTGGCCTCTGCAGTTCCCTCATTACAATGTGTCTTTGGATGGGAGTAGTGGTGGTTCAGTGGTAGAATTCTTGCCTTCCATGCAGGAGATCCGGATCAACTTCCAAAAACCACCCAGGGAAAACCCTATGAATTACAAATGGAAGGTTGTCGATCCCCAGCCAACACAGGGATGGCACCAGACTGAGCAGTGATGGCAACCACAAAAGCAGTAACATCAGCCTTTGGACTGAAGACAAGTCCACACAGTACAATGCTGTGATCCTGTTTGGGGAGGTAGGGTTTTTCTTTGCAGATGTTACCACTTGAATTAATGAGGTCATACTAGAGTAGGGTGAGTCCTAATTGCTTCTGAGTGGACTTCCATAAAAGGGGAAAAAAGACGCAGAGAAAGAGAAGCACAGAGCGAAGACAGGTGACGTGAGAAGATGTGTCTGCAAGCCAAGGGTGCCAAGAAACTCCTGGAGCTACCAGAAGTTGGAAGAGAGAAGGAAAGATCTTCCAATGGAGTGGAGAGAGAGAGAACACTGCCCTGCATTGGACCTTCCAGCTTCTGGAACTGTGAGGAAACACATTTCTGTTCTTTAAAGCCATCCACTTTGAGCTGTTCTGTTATTGCAGCCCTGGGACACTAAGACAGTCTTCCTCACAAACCCCACCCCCCACCCACCCACCCACCCCCTGTCACTTCCGATTCTGCTGGACCAACAGGTTCATACAGGTCAGGCCATCACTCCAGTGGTCAGCCACATAGACTACACACTTATTCTTTCACTCAGCCATTACCTACTGATCACCAATGACGTTCCAGGCACTACAACGCTGAGTATCGGTTGTACGTACAAAAAGAAACAAAAAGCTTGGTCTCATCTCAGAAAAAGTTTTTCTACACTGGAGGAAGATAAATGACATACACAGAAATAAGAATCTAAGAATAAGTGTATGTTCAGTATTAGCTCATTAATTCAGCTGCTTTAACTCAGAACTATTTGGAGAATACATAACTTACTTATGAGGACACATTTTTAAAATTACCTCAAAAACACCAAAAAAATAATTCTCAGACATATGTTTGCAAAAGAGTCACTTGGCAAATTTGTTTAAAATATAGATTCTAGATATATAGATGAGAGAAAACGCAAGGGACAGACTAGGCTGCATATCCTTTTGAATAGCATGCGTACGTAAGTGTGTGTAATCGCTCGTGTCAGTACAGAATTTCTGAAAGGACACCGACGAACAACCTGCTGACTGTGATGGCATCACTAGGAGCCCCAGGTGGATGGAGACGCATTCTTCATGGAAGCCTCATCTGTATGTTCTGAATCTTGTATCATGTGGATGTATTTATCATCTCTTCTGTAATTATAAAAATTTTAAAAAGAGAAGAGTGAAATAAGTGTTATTATTTAAGTAATTAAAATATCCATCCCGGGCCCTACCTCCAGAGATTTGGATTCCAGGTGGTGGGTGGGGGGCCTAGAAAGTTGTGTTTTTAGCCAACATTCCTTGTTAGGATGCCGATTGTGCTTTAAGGACCATACTTTGAGAAGCACGTCTCCTGAAGTGTGCTCCTTCGGGGTAACTCACTAGTTCATTACACACTGAAGGAGGGCTTAACCCACCACCTTCCAAGCACTGTGATAAATCCCAATGATGCTAAGAAGTTTGGTGCCTAGACTAGCATTCAAATATTCCACTGCAATGGTGGTTCCCACAATTCAGCATGAATCAGATTTGTTAAAATCCAGATTGCTGAGTTCCACCCCCAACAGTTCTAGTTCCGTAGGTCTATGGAGGGCCTGGGAACTGCATTTCTTACCAGGTCTTATGTGATCGTGATGCTGCCGTGACCACTTTGAGGATATGGCTCTAAAATATTCCTGAAAGGTAGTTAACTGGCTCACCTGGATATATTTTAGGATGTGAAACTCACTACCTGTATAAGCAAGAAACCCTGGTATCACAATCATTAAGCATTCAGATGCTAACCCAAAGGTCAGCAGTTAGAACCCACCAGCTACTCAGCGAAGGAAAAGACCTGGCAATCTGCTCCCATAAAGATTAAACCAAAAACCAAACCTGTTGTCGTTGAATCAATTCAGACCCATAGTGACCCTATAGTTGAACCGCCCCACAGAGTTTCCAAGGCTGTAAATCTCTATGGAACACGGAGGAGTGGCTGGTAGGTTCAAAATGCTGACTTTTCATTTAGCAGCCGAGTGCTTATCCACTGCGCCACTAGAGCTCCTTCAGTAACGACTACAGCCTAGGAAACCTATAGGCAGATCTACTTTGTATTATAGGGTCACTATTTTTTTTTTTTTTATGAGTTGGAATAGACTTAACAGCACACAAAAATAAAAGCAATCCACAACCACCTACATAAGAAACTTCCCTCATTAAAAAACTAACAAAACACACTCACTTAAATATTTCCCTTTAAGTACCATTCATGCATATTCCACAATCATACTGATATTGGATTCCTCCCCAGGTACTTAAAGGCAGCTATTACCTTCTCCTCTGTCCTATTGGTATTCTGTCCACCAGGTTACAAGGCCTCATTTACTTTAGCCAGTTCCGTTCTCTTGATTTCTTTCCTCTTCAGACCTATGATTTGTAAATATACCTCTTTCAATGTCATTACTAAAAATTAGTAAGGTCTGAACCTGAGGTCTTACCCAAAACCAAAAAAAAAAAATTGCCATCAAGTCAATTCTGATTCATGGCAACCCCCCAGATGTCAGAGTAGAGCTGTACTCCATAGTGTTTTCATGGCTGTGACCTTTTAGAAGCAGATCACCAGGCCTTTCTCCAGATGCACCTCTGAGTGGATTCAAACTGCCAACCTTTCAGTTAGTAGCCCTTAACTGCTTGTGCCACCCAGGGATTCTGAGGTCTCACCCACTCAGTGTAAAACAATACCTTGGTTTTCTGTGCTCTGGAGATGGCAGTGTAGGTTGGTCCAAAGAGCTGTGTGACCAGGGTGTGGACTCCAGCTCCACCTTTAGCACATTGACTTGGGTAAGTTCATCAGCCTCTTTGAGTTTCATTCATAAATGAAGATTGTATCAATGTGAGGGCTGAGCAAGAAAATAGATGTAAAGTGCTGATGGTGCTTTACACTTGTAGGTGCTGAACAAATGTCATTGATATTAGAATGAGGTTGCAGAGTTAATCTACTGGCATGTAACGACATGCCAGGAAGCTCTGGCTTTTTGACAAAAGGGGGAAGAAGGTGGGGCTTTGGGAACCATGGGAGAGATGGAAGGAAGTGAAGGGGTCAGTCTGACTCTGAAGAGAGAAAAAAGAGAGAAAGGTAATGGTAAATCCAAAGAGACCATTACGACAAAGAAGGCCTGTGACAATGTAAGCCACAGAGTGGGGCAGGGGTTATTTTCCACTTTAATGCGTGTAAAAGAGCACTAACTGGTGGGGGCAGAGGGGAAGGGGCATCTGCGGTGAAGCTGCCTGGGAGCCTTTCTCCCACCGGCCACTGGCCAGCAGAGCAGGGGAAGTGCAGAGTGCCTCCCTCAGATGGCTTCCCTGCAGCCGACTTCAGTCAGGCTGAGGCACAGACCCATGAGCAGCTGGGATCCTCACTGAGATGTCCTCTGGTGACTCCCAGAAATCCCCAGAGAGTGGAGGAGAGGCTGAAGCCTTGGTGCTGTGGTGGCGGGGGCTTACCTCCCATGGCATTTGTCCCCAAAGTTTAAATGGTCTCAGGAGACACAGGGGTTATAGTGATTACTGTTGCATGTGTTTCTTCCCTCTTACTTTTCTCTTCTCAGCTCTGTTCCTTGCTGTTTTAGCTGCTGTTGAGTCAGCCCCCAAGTCATAGCAATCTCATGGGGAACAGAACAAAATGCTGCCCAGTCCTGTGTCATCCCCAAGATCGGTTGGGGATTGGACTGTTGTGACCCATAGAATTTTCTTTGTCTGCTTTTTTGGAAGTAGATCATCTTCCTAGTCTGTCTTAGTCTGGAAGCCCTGCTGAAACCTGTTCATCTTTATAGCTACATGCATCTTAAAACTGGCCAGTGCTTTGTGACAGCCCTTCTCGCTCAGGCCCTTCCCTGGGTCTGCCTCTCTCGTTCACATTTATTTACTTATTAAATATTTATTTATTTAACTGGGGGTCCCTTGTTAGAGGTTTTCTTTCTCTCTTTCCAATATATGTTACGCAAGACCGTCTTAACCTATGTATCTCTTGGATTCTGTCACCAACTTCCAATTTTCACAGGACTTTTGAGGTTTGGGGGTCTTTGTACTTGAGTTTATTTTTAACTCCGTAGAAACAACCGTTCTAGGTCCCTTCTAGCTTCCACAAAATTATTTACGCCACAGTGGAAAGACTTGTAAACTCTGAGCTTTGCTTTGTGTGTCTGTATAATGACATCAGGTCTGAGCACTTGACCTAGAAATTTTAACTAAGACTTGGCAACAAAAAGGCATATTGGCAGAGCAGGAAATGGAAAACCTTGGGACCTGGCTCAGAGAATGAGACAGTGGTCCACCTCATCCACGTTCTGGGCGTGCTGGCCCCACATAAGTGTCCAAATAAAACAAGACCAGTGAAATAATTGTCATGAAGGCAAATGCACCGTTTTTTAGGGTGATGGTGCAGACTGAGAAAATGCTTCAAAGGATGGGAATGTCCTCAGATGTAGGACATTTCTCAAGGCCATTACCACTAACAAGGTATCATCCTTCCAATGAGTCTCTGTAAAACAGTAACCTTCCCATTCCCCAAATGTAATCCCGTAAAAATCTATCTTTGAAATTTATGATATTATATTACAAATTGACGAGGAGGAGCCAGGCAAAAACAACCTCACAATCACAGCACTTAATGCCTTTAAATGCAGTTATGAAAACACCCAGCATCTGCTCAGCACAAGAATTTTCAAATTTGGTAGAATAATAATAACTTTGCATTTTTCAGGGCTCCCTCCTCACTGCATCAAAAGACAGACAAAATTTAAATGATAGAGTCAATCATCTGTCACATTGATTCAGAGGAAGAATTTGTCATCAGGTTGCTCTGGGAGGCTAGCAGCCTGGTAAAACCTCCGTGCCCCAGATTCAGAACCCAAGTGACGTTTTGCTCACAAAACATTTAAGCAGCAGCTGAGTTTAACCCATACCAAGGAACTCGTACTCAACCACCAAAGGACTTCTTGGAAGCCACGTCCCAACATGGACAGGACAGGCGACATGTAAAATACTCAGTTTTCGGAAGCAAAATTGAATGGCAAATGCTTGGGGTCTATTTCCATTGGGCCTAATGAGGCATTTTTCCAGGTGTCATCAGAAGCGGGGTGAGTAATTTACTCCAAATAGATTTAGAAAGAGACAGCTGTAAGAAGTGTAAGGCCAGTTTACTGGGGCAAAAGCCTTTAACTGCCCAGATACTCACCTGAGAAGCGTACTGAGCTCCCTCCCCTTCAGAGGCTCACCACAGATGTGTCACTACTGGTCCTGACCTGGTTTGCTGGAGGGACTGTCTGTCTTAGATGATGTTGGAGATGGCTCGGTCAAATCTTATTCTGTAGCTTCCATGTCCGGTCTCCAAGTAGAATGCCACCTTTTAACGACAATAACAGTAATAGCAGCGGTACCGGTAGTAGTAGAGGAGTCCCTGGGTGACACAATCCCTTAATGTGTTCGGCTGCTAACTGTAAGGTCGATGGTTCAAACCCATACAGAGGCGCCTTAGAAGAAAGGCCTGGTGATCTACTTCTGAAAAGTCACCCACTGAAAACCCTGCGGAGCACTGTTCTTCTCCGATGTACGTGGGGAGTACTGACAGTCGGTGGGAGTAGACGGCAGCAACAACAGTGGCTTTGGGAGAACACAAGCTGTGGCTCCTATGACTACAGGTAAATAAAGTCCAAGATGCCAAAGACTGTGAAGTGGAAATGTTTCACTGTCCGTCAGGGAGCCTGATCCCACAGCTCACTCAGGGGCGTGGGATCTGGGGATAGACAGATGCAGCATGGCCTTTAGACCCCAAAGGATGAGAAATGTCTGTCCCATCTCGGGGAAGCAGAGTTGGTGAGCATACTGCTGGGCTGGGGACTGGCGTGTCGGGGAGGTGAGCCCAGGGCCGACCGGAGTGGCCTGCTGGGGACACCAGGTGCACACCTGGGGGCCGTGATAAGCATCTGCCGGTGACACGCAGAGCCAGGGTGATGTGCCGGGGTCAGCAGCCTAGGGCGGGCGTCCAGGGTTTGTGTTGCCTTACGGGATTTACGGAGTCCCTGGGTGGTGCAAACTGGTAACATACTTGGCTGCCAAGTGAAAGGTTGGAGGTTCGAGTCGACCCAGAAGAACCTTGGAAGAAAGGCCTGGAGATCTACTTCTGAAAAATCAGCCGTTAAAAACCCTGTGGAGCACAGTTCTGCCCTGACTGCAGCTCTGGGCGACCGACCATCAGCAGGACTGGACTCCACAGCAGCTGGTTTGTTTGCTGAGCACGACGACTGGTGAAAATAGACAAATGTGGACACAGAAGCTGAACTACTGTGGATAATAACACACGGGACCATTTTCTTCTGGGAGAAGAGACAGTGAGAAATCCCGAGGGGAGAAGGCACAAGCTAGCCAAACTGGGGAAGCCACATGGAAGAAGAGAGAGCAGGAAAAGTGCAGGTTGCTGAGGCAAGCAGGACAGACAGGGGGAGAAGCAGCCTGCACGTCCTAGTCTCCCGGTGCTGCTGTAACAGCAATGCCACAAGTTGGTAGATTTAAAGAGCAGAAATTTATTTTCTCACAGTTCAGGAGGCGAGAAGTCTGAATTCAGAGTGCGACTCCAGGGAGAGGCCTGTCTGTCTTATTTCAGCTTTTAGTAGCAAGCAGTCCTTGGAGCTCCTGGGCTTGTAGCTGCTTCTGCCTCCATTGCCATCGAATAGAGCCTGTCATTCCCTCTGTGTGCTTCTGTGCCGCTTCTCTATCTCAGAAATGATTCAGTTTAGGACACACCCTACGCTGAGATGGCCTCATTAACATAACAAAGATCCCTATTCCCAAATGGGATTGCATCCACAGGGATAGGGGTTAGGATTCCAACTTAAACTTTGATGAAACACAATTCAACTCATAACAAAGATAAGGGATGTTTTCGAGTGAGACGCTGAGTGCCAACCAGTGTTATCCCCCACTGTAGCAGCGCCCTGTGACTCTCCAAACATCGGTAACATTCAGAAGCAGTAATATCTCCACGGGAACCGTGGGAGCTGTGTGAAGAGTAGTGTCAAAGCTGAAAAGGAACCCAAAGAGAGTTAGCTCTCATGGGTAAAAAGACAGTTCTATATTAGGGTTATGCTGGTGGGGTTTAACTCTCTAGGGTAACCCCTGGGCCTTGACTTGCAGAAACATGCCACTTTGGGGTGCCTGAACCCCATTATCTGCACTGCAATTATTGCCCTTTTTTTTAAAGCTGGAGGGAAAGCAACTGGGGAAGAGACTGATTCACCTAGAAAAGTTTACTTTGGCAAATTACCCATATAAGCTGTTGCTGTGGAGTGGATTCCTGGATTCCGACTCATAGCGAGCCTGTATAAATTACCCAGATAGGGTGGAAAATAGCCATGTGCTCGGAGCTGAGACAGCCTTTAGTTATTGTTTCTGCTGTTGACCTTTGCCCCCCTGAAGGCATCCCGGAGGAAATCAGATGAAGGATCAGCTCAATTACATTTTTCAGCCTTACCAATTGAAGTGCCTACTCCTGTTTGCTTGTCACAAATCATAGATGAAGCAGAAATGAATAGAAATTCTTGTCAACTCTTTCCTTAGAAGAGTGTGCTTTCTGTGCTTCTTCTTAGAGTCTGAGGAGAGGGATAAATCCAGGCTCTGGTGAAGCGTGCCGGGGGCTGATCCCCAGCAATCCACGATGTCCTCTTCCATCTATGATCCTTTTAAAAACAAACCTTGATTCTTAACCCAAACAATCTGATGACTCATTAATAAAAGACAAGCCCAGGGAAGTGCTGAGTACTTGGAAAAAGGTAAAAGAAAAAAAACAAACTCAGTGCTGTAGAGTCTGTTCCGACTCATGGCGACCCTATAGGACAGAGTAGAACTGTCCCATAGAGTTTCCAAGGAGCACCTGGCAGATTTGAACTGCTCACCTTTTGGTTAGCAGCCGTAGCACTTAACCACTACACCACCAGGGTTTCCGAAAAATGCAAATCTTCATTCAAAAACAGAATTGCAAATTCAAACTAATATCTGGCAAAGGGATCATGGGAGTGAGAGGCAGCTTTCCACTCGATCAAACCGAGGTACCTTTTCCTATAAAAAACTACCATCAGATAATTCCAGTCAACGAGGCTCAAGCAGAGAGCTTCATAACTTTGGACAAAATAAATGCAAGCCTCTTTGACCAGAGGTCTCAAAGAAGAATGTGGACTAGACACTGATTTGGGGAGAAAGGGGAAGAAGACCATAAAAAAACTTGGGGAACAAAAGGACATTTTGGACGCAAATGGGAAAATCTGAATATGAAATGCATGGATTAAAACAATGTAAAATTTCTTCAGAGTGGTTTTTATTGTGGTTATATAGGCGAATATGATCTTTTTTAATAGATACATGCTGATGTATATAGGGATAAAGCTTTAAGTTGCTTGTAACTTACTCTCGAATAACTTCAGCAAAATAATCCTATATATATATATATATATATATATAGAATTAAAACATATAAGATATAGGGGGAAGACTCATATGAATGAAAATAACATCGCTGAAATTAAAGAAAAAAAATTGAGGTCTACTCCACATATGTAGAAATTCATATCAAAGACAATTTTATTCTGTTGCCTTTGAGATTTACAATGATTTAAAAATTTCTCCATGTCATCTTTAATCTCATTATTCTGCTCTTGGGCTGGTAGTAAACATCTTAAAAATAAAATTGTAATAAGATTTTTAGATACTTGCTTCGGGCAAGAAAGCTCAGGAAACAGGGTGGGGGCCAGTTCTGCAGGTCTGCTCCGCTGTGAGGTGGGGACAGAGAAAACCTAGTCAAAAAAAAAAGGCAACCAGTAAATAGAGCAATCAGATCATTCCCGGAGGGAAGGCATGCTGTGTGTGCGCACGTGTGTACACTTGGATACGGGTGTGAATACATGTGTATACAGTGTATGCATGCACGGATATGTGTGCATGTGTGCACACAGGTGTGGGTGTTTACACATGTGTGTACCTGTGTGCATATGTGTGTGTGTACATGTGTGGGGGTGTTTGAAAGATATTTGAAGCAATATTTGTTAAATTCCTGTTACGTGCTAAGAACTTTACTTATGACAACTCATTTTATCCTTCCGAAAGCCATGCCAAGCCAGAGGTATTATACTTAGGGTACATACAGGAAACTTAGGGCCAGAGAGGCTATGTAACTTACCCAAGTCACACAGCTAACATGTTTCATAGCTATGATTCAAAGCCAGGTTTGTGTTCTTCCCACCGTGCCAACAATCAAGGGGTATTCCTTAGGACTGATAGCAGTTGGAGGCCTTGTCCTTCAGTCCCTGACAGATAGCCATCTAGTGACTGAAGCATGGAGGGGGAGTGGTGCCCACCTCTGTGACTGGGAACCTCTATCTGTAAGGAACAAGTTCTGGCTGCTCAGAACTATTTTGTCTACCTTTCCTCTATCTCTTTCTATCAGATTCTCGGTACTTTCAAAAGAGACAGAAAACGTATTTGGTAAGTAAACCTGATGTAAAAAAGATATTTTGTCTTTCTCCATCTCTCCTTTGGGGCCTAAAACATTTTCACAGTTGTTTTGTAAACCAGGGGTCAGCAAACTGTGGCTGATGAGCCAGTAGCTTGTTATTCATAAATAAAGTTTTATTGGAACACAGCTATACTCATTTGTTTACCATTCTATATGTAGGCTTTCTTGCTACAATGTAACACAGACCACGGGGCCTGCAAACTCCACAAATATGTACTATCTGGTCCTTTAGAAAAAATGTTCTAAACATAATGATGTGTCTTTGAGCCTCTGATGCAGGAAAAAAAACAAGTCTCTACTTCTTAACTTAAGGCCAAGTTATTTAATCACACGTAACTGCTACATAACAGCATCTGGACTAGTTTTTGGCCACACAACTAGGCAGCATAGCTGAGCCAAACTGACACATAAAATTAACTATCACGCCAGGAATTCCCTTACTTCTCTCTCCCTGGCTGAGATCCAGAACTTCTCGGACAGGGCACTAGAAAGCTATAGACCAATATAACTCATGAACATAGATGAAAAATTCCAAATAAAATTTTAGCAAATCAGATACAACAATATATAAAAAGGATAGCACACCACGATTAGAAGGGTTTATGCTAGGAATGCAAGGTTGGTCTGACATTAGAAAGTCAATGTAATACGCCATATGAACAAACTCAAAGAAAGGAAAAAGATCATCTCAACAGGTGCAGAAAAATAATTTGACAAGATCCAACATCAGTTCCCAGTAGAAACTCTCAGGAAACTATGAACAGCCTATCATCTGCCAGCCCCCCATAGCTAACCTCATACTTACTGGTGAAAACTTAACTGTTTTCCTCTTAGATCAGGAAGAAGACAAAGATGTCTGCTCTCACACTTCTACGTAACACTGTACTGGGAGTTCTGGCCAGTGCGGGAAGGCAAGAAAAACAAACAAGGCATCTAGATTGGAAAAGAAGGAGTAAGAATGTCCTAACTTGCAGTTAACATGATTATCTAAGCAGAACATCTGATGAGGTCTAAAATACGTCTAGTACCTCTAATAAGTGAGGTTAGCAAGGTTGTAGAATATAATGCCGATACAAAAAAAATCAATTATATTTCTATAAACTATCAATGAACAATTTAAAATAAAAAATACATTTATAATGAACAATTTGAAATAAAAAATACATTTACAACAGCATGAACATATGAAATACTTAGTGATAAATCTGAGAAAAGATATGAATCACCAATGTACTGAAAGCTACAAAATACATCTGAGAAAACTGAAGAAGATCTGAGTAAGTAGAAAGAAATATTTTGTTCATAGCTCAGAAGAAACAATAATGGTACGATTCCAGCTCTCTGTATGATGATATGTTTGTTCAATGCAAGCCAAAACAAAATACCAGCAAACAGTTTTTGTAGAAATTGACAAACTTGCACTAAAATCTGTATGGAAAGACAAGGTTAGATAGTTAAAACAACTTTGGAAAAGAACAAAGTTGGGGGACTAAAATGTGATGATTTCAAGGGTTATTATAAAGCTAATTAATCAATGCAGAGTTGTATTGTCAAGATAGACAAGCAATCAACAAAACAGAATAGGGAGTCCAGAAATAATTCCACACATATATGGACAATTTATTTTCTACAATGGTGCAAAAACAGTTCAGCAGAAAAAGGATAGTCTTTTCAATAAATGGCTGGATCAATTGGACGGCCATATTCAAAACAAATGAACTTTAACCCATATGACAAACCGTACAGAAAAATTAGCTAAAAATAAATCATGGACCTAAATGTAAATTTTATAGCTATAAAACTTTTTGAATAAAATATAGGTGAAAATCTTTGTGTCCTTGGGTTAGGCAAAGATATCTTAGATGCAGTAAGGAAATCATGATTCACAAAAGAAAAACATAATAAATTGGACAGCATAAATTTTTTTTTTTTTAATCTGCTGTTTGAAAGACGTTGTTAAAACAAAGAAAAGACAACCCACAGAGTTGGAGAAAATATTTGCAAAGCATATATCTGATAAAGTATTTGTATCTAGAATAAAAAGAACTTTCAAAACTCAATAATGAGAAAACAAAAAAAAATCTAATAGGAATATGGGTGAAAGATCTGAATAAACATTTTTCTAAAGAAAACGTACAGACGGCAAAGATGCACGTAAAAACAGGTTCAGCATCATTAGTCATTAGGGAAATGCACGTAAAAACCATGATGAAATTCCAGTACGTACCAATTAGAATGGCTAAAATTAGAGATTGGTCATACAAAGTGCTGGCAAAGATGTGGAGGAAATAGAACTCTAATACACTGCTGTTGGGAATGGAAGATTATACAACCAACCTGGAAAACAATTTGTCAGTTTCTTAAAAAGTTAAACAAGGCAGCTAGTATACGATCCAACCATTCCACCTGTGCCCATACAACGACTTGTACACAAATGTTCATAGCAGCTTTACCTTTAATAGTCAAAAAGTGGAAATAAACTGAATGTCCATCAACAGGTGAAATGATAAACACACCTCAGGTAATTATGTTGAATGAAGTTCTAGACAATAAAGAGTACATACTGTGTACATACATATATAAATATATATTTACAAAAAGCAAAATAATATGTAGTGACCAAAAGCACAACAGTGGATAGGGACAGAAGGGGCAGGAGGGAGTGATCACAAAGGGGCAGGAGGAGACTTTTGGAAGTGAGGGCTGTATTTATATCTTGATTATGATGTTTTCATGGGTGCACATACACCAAACACTATCAAATTTCACACTTTAGTACAGTTTATTGCATGCCAATTATCTTCTATAAAAACATAATAATAAAATTTAAAAAATAATAAAAATATTGCAAAGCCAAATACAAATGATAAAACCAGGAAAAAATTGTGCAATGTATTTTAGACTTCATTATGCAAACACTTAAAGACAGAAGACATAAAGAGGCAGTTTTCAAGCAATCAAACAAAACACTAATAAAAAAAAAAACTGGTGAAAATATGCTTATCTTGATTTATAGTTAAAAACATGAAAATCAAACAGCAAATGAAATACCACATTTTACCTATTAATCTGGCAGATTTTGAAGTTTTGATATATCCCAGGGTTGGCCAGAGTCGAGGGTAAGTCACCTTCTCACACACTGCTGGAAGGAGTCTAATTGGTAAAATATCATTTGGGGGACAATTTAGGTAGTATCTATTAAAATTAAAAACACACCTACCTGTATACTCAACTATTTGTAGGAATTTATTTATATATTAGTAAATATAAGTTGAGTACAGCAGTATTTGATAGAAGAAAAAGAAAATCAATCAAACCATCAGAAAACAGCGGCCTGTGTATTTATCAGCAGGGGAAATGTTACATAAATCTTAATACCACATGGTTTTAAAAAAGAAAGTAGACCTATATATGCTGATATAGAAAGGCCGTGGAAGGTATATTATTGAGTTAAATTAGAAAGGTGCAGTACTTTGTATATATAAATGATTCAATTTGTGAAAAATTTAAAACCATATACATATGTACACATAAAAACACACTCCACACACACTTATGTGGTCCTATGTAAGAATCTTTAGAAGGGCACTCAAAAACAGTTAAAAGTGGTTAACTTTGGAGAAAGATTAACCTTATACCCCTGTGTATAGTTAAATTTTTAAACCATGTTCCTCTGTTATTATCATTTTATAATTAATAAAACTCAATCCTGAAATAATGAGTGTGAATTCATTGCAAACTCCTAGTATTTGAGTGAAAAATTGTCATTCTTTTTTTTTTAATTGTGCTTTAAGTGAAAGTTTACAAATCAAGTCGGTCTCTCATACAAAAATTTATATACACCTTGCTATACACTCCCAGTTCCTCTCCCCCTAATAAGATAGCACACTCCTTTCCACCCTCTATTTTTGTGTCCATTCAGCCAGCTTCTCACCCCCTCTACCCCCTCATCTCCCTTCCATACAGGAGCTGCCCACACAGCCTCATGTGTCTACTTGATCCAAGAAGCTCACTCTTCACCAGTATCATTTTCTATCCCTTTGTACAGTCCAATCCCTGTCTGAAGAGTTGGCTTTGGGAATGGTTCCTGTCTTGGACTAACAGAAGGTCTGGGGACCATGACCTCTGGAGTCCTTCTAGTCTCAATCAGACCATTAAGTCTGAGCTTTTTACAAGAATTTGAGGTCTGCATCCCACTACTCTTCTGCTCCCTCAGGGGTTCTCTGTTGTGTTCCCTGTCAGGGCAGTCATCGGTTGTAGCCAGGCACCATCTAGTTCTTCTGGTATCAGGTGCGTGTAGTCTCTGGTTCATGCGGCCCTTTCTGTCTCTTGGGCTCATAATTACGTTGTGTTCTTTGGTGTTCTTCAGTCTCCTTTGCTCCAGGTGGGTTGAGACCAATTGATGCATCTTAGATGGCTGCTTGCTAGCGTTTAAGACCCCAGATGCCACTCTTCAAACTGGGATGCAGAATGTTTTCTTAATAGATTTTATTATGCCAATTGACCTAGATGTCCCCTGATACCATGGTCCCCAAACCCCCGCCCCTGCTAGGCTGGCCTCCAAAGCGTTCAGTTTATTCAGGAAACTTCTTTGCTTTTGGTTTAGTCCAGTTGTGCTAACCTCTCCTGTATTGTGTACTGTCTTTCCCTTCAACTAAAATAGTTCTTATCTGAAAGCCCCCTTCCTTCCTCCCTCCCCCCTCTCGTAACCATCAAAGAATATTTTCTTCTCTGTTTAAACGATTCTTTGAGTTCTTATAATAGTGATCTCATACAATATTTGTCCTTTTGCAACTGATTACTTTCACTCAGCGTAATGCCTTCCAGAGTCTTCTATGTTATAAAATGTTTCACAGGTTCATCATTGTTCTTTGTTGATGCATAGTATTCCATTGTGTGAATGTACTATATTTATTCATTCATCCGTTGGCGGGCACCTTGGTTGCTTCCATCTTTTTGGTATTGTAAACAGTGCTGCAGTGAACATGGGTGTGCATATAACTCTTCGTATAAAGGCTCTTAATTCTCCAGGATAAATTCCAAGGAGTGGGATTGCTGGATTGTATGGTAGTTCTATTTCTAGTTTTTTAAGGAAGCACCAAATCGATTTCCAAAGTGGTTGTATCATTTTGCCTTCCCACTAGCTGTGTATAAGTGTTCCAGTCTCTCCACAACCTCTCCAGCATTTATTATTTTGTATTTTTTGAATTAATGCCAGCCTTGCTGGAGTGAAATGGAATCTCATTGCAGTTTTGATTTGGATTTCTCTAATGGCTAATGATCGTGAGCATTTCCTCATGTGTCTGTTAGCTACCTGAATTTCTTCTTTAGTGAAGTGTCTGTTCATAACCTTTGCCTGTTTTTTAATTGAGTTATTTGTCTTTTTGGAGTTGAGTTTTTGTAGTATCATGTAGATTTTAGAGATAAGATGCTGTTCGGGAATGTCATAGCTAAAAACTTTTTCCCAGTCTGTAGGTAATCTTTTAACTCTTTTGGTGAAGTCTTTGGATGAGCATAGGTGTTTGATTTTTAGGAGCGCTCAGTTATCTAGTTTCTCTTCTGCATTGTTAGTAATGTTTTGTATACTGTTTATGCCACGTATTAGGGCTCCTAGCGTTGTCCCTATTTTTTCTTCCATGATCTTTATTGTTTTAGATTTTATATTTAGGTCTTTAATCCATTTTGAGTTAATTTTTGTACATGGCGTGAGGTATGGGTCTTGTTTCATTTTTTTGCAGGTGGATATCCAGTTATGCCAGCACCATTTGTTAAAGAGACAGCCTTTTTCCCCATTTAACTGACTTTGGGCCTTTGTCAAATATCAGCTGCTCATATGTGGATGGATTTATCTCTGGATTCTCAATTCTGTTCCATTGGTCTATATATCTGTTGTCGTACCAGTACCAGGCTGTTTTGACTACTGTGGTGGTATAATAGGTTCTAAAATCAGGTAGAGTGAGGCCTCCCACTTTGTCCTTCTTTTTCAGTAATGGTTTACTTATCCGGGTCCTCTTTCCCTTCCATATGAAGTTGGTGAGTTGTTTCTACATCTCATTGAAAACTGTTGTTGGAATTTGGATCGAAATTGTGTTATATCTATAGATCATTTTTGGTAGAATAGGCATTTTTACAATGTTAAGTCTTCCTGTCCATGAGCAAGGTGTGTTTTCCACTCATGTAGGTTTCTTTTGGTTTCTTATAGTAGTGTCCTGTAGTTTTCATTGTATAGGTCTTTTACGTCTCTGGTGAGATTTATTCCTAAGTGTTTTATCTTCTTGGGGGCTACTGTAAATGGTGTTTATTTGGTGATTTCCTCTTTGATGTTCTTTTTCTTGGTGTAGAGGAATTCAGCTGAGTTTTGTATGTTTGTCTTGTATCCTGATGCTGTGCTGAATTCTTCTATTAGTTTCAGTGGTTTTCTTGAGGATTCATTAGGGTTTTCTGTGTTGAAGATCATGTCATCTGCAAATAGAGATACTTTTACTTCTTCCTTGCCAATCTGGATGCCCTTTATTTCTTTTTCTAGCCTAATTGCTCTGGCTAGGACTTCCAGCACAATGTTGAATAAGAATGGTGACAAAGGGCATCCTTGTCTGGCTCCTGATCTCAAGGGGAATGCTTTCAGACTCTCTCCATTTAGGGTGATGTTGGCTGTTCGCTTTGTAGAAATGCCCTTTATTAGGTAGAGGAATTTTCCTTCTATTCCTATTTTGCTGAGAGTTTTTATTATGAATGGGTATTGAACTTTGTTAAATGCCTTTTCTGCATCAATTGATGAGATCATGTGGTTTTTGTCTTTTGTTTTATTTATATGGTGGATTACATTAACTGTTTTTCTAACGTTGAACCATTCCTGCATAGCTGGTATGAATCCCACTTGGTCATGGTGAGTTAGAAAAGTTGTCATTTTTTTTTTTAATTTTTATTGTGCTTTAAGTCAAAGTTTGCAAATCAAGTCAGTCTCTCACACAAAAACCCATGTACACCTTGCTACATACTCCCAATTACTCTCCCCCTAATGAGACAGCCCGCTCTCTACCTCCACTCTTTTCCTGTCCATTTCGCCAACTTCTAACCCCCTCTACCCTCTCATCTCCCCTCCAGGCAGCAGAGGCCAACATAGTCTCAAGTGTCCACCTGATCCAAGAAGCTCACTCCTCACCAGCATCCCTCTCCAACCAATTGTCAAGTCCAATCCATGCCTGAAGAGTTGGCTTCGGGAATGGTTCCTGTCCTAGGCCAACAGAAGGTCTGGGGGCCATGACCACTGGGGTCTGTCTAGTCTCAGTCAGACCATTAAGTCTCGTCTTATGAGAATTTGGGGTCTGCATCCCACTGCTCTCCTGCTCCCTCAGGGGCTCTCTGTTGTGTTCCCTGTCAGGGCAATCATCACTTGTAGCCAGGAACCATCTAGTTCTTCTGGTCTCAGGCTGATGTAGTCTCTGGTTCATGTGACCCTTTCTGTCTCTTGGGCTTCTAATTGCCTTGTGTCCTTGGTGTTCTTCATTCTGTTTTGATCCAGGTGGGTTGAGACCAATTGATGCATTTTAGATGGCTGCTTGCTAGCGTTTAAGACCCTAGTCGCCACTCTTCAAAGTGGGATGCAGAATGTTTTCTTAATATTTTTTATTATGCCAATTGGCTTAGCTGTCCCCTGAAACCATGGTCCCCAGACCCCTGCCCCTGCTATGTTGGCCTTCAAAGCATTCAGTTTACTAAGAAAAGTTCTTTGCTTTTGGTTTAGTCCAATTGTGCTGACCTCCCCTGTATTGTGTGCTGTCTTTCCCTTCACCTAAAGTAGTTCTTATCTACTATCTAATTAGTGAATGCCCCTTTCCCACCCTCCCTCTCTCCCTCCTCTCGTAACCACAAAAGAATGTTTTCTTCTCAGTTTAAACTATTTCTCAAGTTCTTATAATAGTGGTCTTATATAATATTTGTTCTTTTGCCAAAATGTCATTCTTAATACTTGGGATTATGAAAATAAAATTTATGGATAAAGTGCAGAATGTCCTGTCAACTTGATTGATGCAAGTATCATTATTCTGTTGATCTAGGCTCAAGGTGGTCTCCTTAAGGATGTGTGACGATTTAGCTGCTTTTCTGGTGAAGTGGAAAGATCACTCATAGACTTTGGCCTCAGCATGAATCTCAGGCCTGCCTCTTACTAACCATGACACCTTAGGCAAATTACTACCTCTTAAGCCACAGTTTCACCACCTGTCAGTTTATCATATTGTGGTGGCTTGCATGTTGTTGTGATCCTGGAAGCTATAGTATCTCAAATAACAGCAAGCAAGTCACCCATGGTGAGTAGGTTTCAGTGAAACTTCCAGACTAAGACAGACTAGAATGAAAGGCCTGGAGACCTGGTTCCAAAAATTAGTCAATGAAAACCCTATGAATCACAACAGAAAACTGTCCAATAAAGTGCTGGTAACTGAGCCCCCTAGGTTGGAAGGCACTCAAAATACATAGCAGCCTGAACAAAGGATTCAAACATACAAAGGTTCTTAAAGATGACACAAGATCAGGCAACATTTGGTTCTGTTGTACATGGGGTTACTGTAAGTCAGAGCCTACTCAATGACAATGAACAGCAATGACAAACCATAATTCCCTTCTCTGTAAAATGATACTGATAATTCTATGTTAAGTGTGTGTTGCTAAGACTTTATAAAAAAAAAAAAAAGACTTTATAGCAAAGACAAAACCTATATTTTCTTCAATCATAGGAACATTTCCCTTCTTTTTTTTTTTTGGCCAAAGAAATCTTATTCAGAATTTCATAGGCATTGAGTGCCTGAACAGGGTTTACATTAGGAGGGTTCTAGCCACTAGCTCAGCGGACGGGTATGGTACTCTGTCAACCAAATTTAGTCAATCAATAGATCAGACAACAGGTTCTCCTGGTTTCCTGGGTAATTGAGGAGGATGGCCCTGGAATAACTTTGCTATTTTTTTTCCCTCTAAGTTTTTTGGAAGTGTTAATGTAGCCATTTGGTCAGGTTTGTATGTATGCTTTTTCCTGGGTAAATACTGATTTTTTTTCTTGCTGGATCACTGAACTCCCATGAAAAACCCTTTATTTCATGGGAAACCAGTTGTAAGATGGTAAATACTAGTCACATTCAGAAGTGCCAGATGAAATAAATTTTAGGCATTCTTGGGCTTGAGTGATGCAGTAACTGGTCTTATGATGTTGGTAGAATTATGGACTCTAAAAGGGGAGTGCCATTACAAGTTTAACAAGAAGGTCCCCCAAAGAGGGATGTTGGTGACCCACTTTCAAGTTTGCCATTTAGTTGGAAGCTGTTCAGCATGTCACCAAATGTGTTGATCTGGTGGACAAAATGGAGCTGACTAGGCACGCTTCTTCTTAGAAAGTATTGGAGATATTTGCATAAACAGTAATGCAGTACACATAGACACACTATTACTATATTATTCACTAGTCATTTATTCCCTGTTTTTTTTTTAAGGTGTAGGAAAGGAAGATGCTCTCCAAGTGTGACCAGGGGAAAAGTAAACAAGGAGACAGAAGCAGAAGGCTTTTCTGAGTCTTGATCTGTGTGACCATCGCTTCTAAAGTGTAGAGGCTTTCAGAATGCAACTAAACACTGGTGTCTTTAATTTGCTTGGACAGAATTTCACTACTTTGAGAACAAAGAAGACCAAGTGTAGGTTACAAATCTGAGAACAAATCAAAAAATATATCTCAGGAATAATCCCCCAGGGTGACTCTGATCAGGAGGCTTCCTCCACCAGGCAGAAAATCTGAGCAGTCCTCTGATAAGAGTCCCCAAATTGCTGCAGAGGTTAATCCATTCCTGATGCTGGTCTGTGGAAAAGATGATTATCCAGCATGTGATGTCCAAGGCATGACACATGCAGATCCGCCAGTCACCTCAAAGCCCTGGCAGGCGAGAGGCCCTGGTCTGAATCCCAGATCTTTCCCATCAAGCACGGAATTTCCCCTGGGTTGACTAGGCATGTCTTCATTCTTGCTAACTGATGGTAATTTTGACCTGTGAGTTAACAGGAACTGCCCTTCGGATTTCTCTTGACTTTCATGCAATCTATTAAGGCACTTAAGCTTCTGCTTTCTACATAAAACATTGGTATTTTTAAAAACAAACTTTTAAGTAAAAAATGACAGGGTTAATTATTCTGAAATATGCTGTTTACAGCCCAAACTCCATAAAACAGAGTATATGATTTAATACACCATCCAAGACACCCCTGTTTTACATTTCTGCACAATCAGGGAAGAAATCTATGTCACTCATTCCCCTCTGTGTGCTGGAAATGGTTTTATGTTCCATCTTACTTTAAATTATACACATCAAGATTATAATGGGACACAGTCTACTTTGTTGCCAAAACCTGCTAGGTTAGATCATCTATTAAACTCTATTTATTTTTTATGACAAACAAGAAAAATGACAAAGCAGCTACTGAATACCCACTAATGAACACCAAATGCCTCCTGAGGTTTCCTTCATATTGTACTCATTTGTTCGGGAGTCCAGTTAACTTCCTCTTTGATGCTCTACCTCCCAAAAATAATCCTCAGAAGAAGCTGGTTTTCATAAGCTACCGGGGACTGAGCTGGTTGCCATCTGCCCTCCTGTTCTGATTCTGAGGTCAAAAGTTTGATTTGACTTTGACACACAAAGTTAGGTTAAAAGGAGAAAACCTCACGTACTGTTGGAGTCACTTATCTTGCGGGCCATATAAGCAAAATGAAAGATCTCAACTCTATGTTTTCAAGAGTCACAATCAAATCCACAAATTGTTCTATAAAGGGTTACAGATGAAGACCGGAATAGGAAGCAACCTATACAAGGACAGAGTTTGCTGAGAAGGTAGCTTCTCAGAGTCTCTGTTAAAATGTAGAAAGATTTTAGTGGGAGCCTGAGGGAAAAGGGCACAGTGTTCTGCCTTTTTCATTACCGGTTACCATTGAATTTGACTCCATCTCATGGCAACCTCACATGTATCACAGTAGAACTGTGCTCCACAGGGTTCTCAATGCTGATTTTCTAGAAGTAGATCACTAGGTCTTTCTTTCTAAGTGCCTCTGGGTGATTTGAACGTCCAACTTTTAGGTCAGCAGCTGAGCTTGTTAACTATTTGCATCACCCAGGGACTCCACATTTTACATAGCATAGCACACAAGGGGTAGAAAGGAATAGCTGTCTAATTCCCTAGGTAATACAGAACGCAGCTAACATGGAAAATGAAGAAGAAAATGAAGACTACTTTCCTTTCAAGAAGAGGGTCTGGGGGATATAATGATATGAAACTTGAGTAAGTTTTTCGAAATCAGCTCTTTTGCCTCATAACTCTTGACAATTTTTTCCAGTTATTAGAGCTTCTTTGCCTCTTGGTCTTAGGCTTTTGGTATAGTGAATGTTTTATTATTTTTCTGTGTCTTCATGGGTCCTTAATAAGACATTATGGAGGTGGTAGCCAGTTGCCATTTTGAACTGCAAATATGGAATGCTCTTTTAACTGTGCCACACTGGTTTCATTTAAAAGTCTCTTGCACTGATAAAGGGTAGTGTTGCACAGCCAATTATTGTAATTGCTGTCAGTAAGTTGTAAACCTGTAAAAAGTTGAATTGGTAAACCTTGTGTGATAGATACATTTACAAGGACAAAAAAAAAAGTAGTTGCTGAGGCTGCTTATGCATGATCAGACATCTCATGGAATTCTTTTTCATTGGTTTGGAGGTTTAGGGTCGTGGTTTCATGAGGCATCTCAATTCATTGGCCTAATAATGTATTTACTGGTTCTGTTCTATCTCCTAGCTCATTGTGTAGTACCTGGGGTCTTGAAAGCTTGCAAGTGGCCATTTGAAGCACAACAATTTGTCTCTACTTACATGGAGCAACAGAGAAAGAAGGAGAGCCAGGAATAGGAGAGGTTATGGAATGAGAAGAACCGGGTGGTGCCAGGCTACCATTACTGAAAATTTGATCAAAGATTCCATAGAAGAACCCTGATCAAACGGGGGAAAATGCAGAACAGAATTTCCAATACTTGAGAACTCTAGACTTTCTGGAGCCGTGGAGGATGGATGAACCCCTGAAACTATTGCCCTGAGATTATCCTTAAACCTTAAACCAAAAATGTCCCCTGAAGTCATCTTAAAACCAAGTAATAACAAAAAATAGTTTAGCTTAACTAGTAAAAAATGTGTCTTGAGCATTATGCTCTTTTAAGAGCGATCCATATGGGATAAAATTGACAACAGCAATTTGAGAGATTAGAGGGCAGCAAGTTTATGTTGATGAAGGAGGAACCAGTTAGAAAAGGAGGGTGAGAATACTTGCACAACTTGAAGAATGTAATCAATGTCACTAAATTGTACATGTAGAAATGTTGAATTGGTACATGTTTTACGGTGTATAATCTCAGCAACAACAAAATACATAAAATTTAGAAACAAATAAAAATTCAAAAACATTATGCTAAAAAAGTCTCTGTTATTAATAGGTCATTTGATGCTGGGACTACGTAGGCAAAAACATGGTGAATTATCTCTTGAACATGGGCTAACCAGAGGGGCAGTAAGAAGCGTGGAACAGGCAAAAATCCACAGTTTGTAGGATGTTGCACAGATGTTTTCTAATCCTAATTAAAAATACAAAAAACACATTTTCATACACACGGTTGGCTTGGGGTGTTTCTGTGTGTGTTTCTAGTATGAGGCTGAGGGAGAGTATAAAGAAAATAGTGTGTTTCCATAGCTCGGCATATTCTAGTTTCAAGTGAATACTCAGAAAATAACCTTTTCCCATCTTCTTTATAATGCAGTATTAAGTCTGTTAGAATAATTCCTGGGATGAACTTTTTCATGCACTGCTGACCGTGGCCACCCCTCTTCCCATCCGTTCCCCCCACAGAGTGAGCTGGATGATAACATCTGAGGGCATGTGGACAGAGGCTTGTGCTCACAGCTTACTTCATGTGGCCTCGCACAGAAGATAGCTTAATTCAGCCAGAGCTCACTCTTAGTTTAAATTCATGATGTTCAAGACCACTAGGGAGTTTTTTCTACTTTAAATCTTTGGCAGGTAGGTAGATTTGCCAGAAAAACTGTTGGATGCCCAATTAAATGTGAATTTCAAAAAAAATAATGAATAATATTTTAGTATAAGTATGTCCCAAGTATTGCAGGGTACCGACCAGGTTTTTTTGTTTGTTTACCAGTTGTCATTGAGTCAATTCTGACTCGTGAAAACTCCATGTGTGTTAGAATAGATGTTTTAATGGCCCATTTTTCAAAAGTAGATCATCAGGACTGTCATCCAAGGCACCTCTGGGTGGACTTGAACCTCCAACCTTCTGGTTAGCAGTTGAACACATTAACCGTTTGTATCACCCAGGGATTTCACATGGGACATACTTATACCAAAAATAACCATTCATCGTTTATCTGTAATTTAAATTTAATTTGGCATCCTGTATATTTGTTTGCTGAATTTGGCAGCTCCACCTATGAACTCTGCATTTATGAGTCAGTCGTAAACACCAGTAGAAAGAAACCAGGGAACTGTGTTTATCTGCCATACCATCTCCTCACCTGGCAACAAACTTGCATATTTTTGTAGGCCAAAAAGAAAGGATCTCTGACGGAACTGCAAATCTGAATTTTATGGGTGTTTAACCTTGATCTAAACCTCTGTGTGAAGCCTATATTGGTGCCAGTTACATATTACTAATAGTAACCTATTGACAATCTCTATTTTTATTAGAAAAGAAGATTAGAGGTAAGACTATATCAAAAATCAGAATTGTTTTATTATTTTAAAACTATTTCTAGTCATACTTCATTAGAGTAAAGCTGAAAGTATCTTGAAAAATCCTATTTGTCTTTTACAGTAATCTCAAAAACTAAGGAAAGTCAAACCAACTCCAGTAGGAAGATCAACTGGTTGGCTGTCCTCAGACAAAGTCATTACATAACTCTTTGTAGGTCATCGTCACGCCTGTGAAAAGATGGGATGACAACCCTCTGGTCTCTTGAATTCAGAACACATAACTATAGACTCTGATCTTAGTGGTTATGTGTTTTGTTTTGTTTTCTAACCAAGAAATACATTAGGATCACAAATATTGGTGAAGTTCCCCCTAACAGCAATTGTACAGTCATAGTTTCAAAATATTGTACCAGAAAACCACACATTACAGCATTTACACTTAACCCAAAATGAATCAGAGTTCTAGAAGTTTCCTTGTGAATTTTAGTTTCTTCACAAATGAAGGACCAAAGGTACAAGTCTTCCCAATTTCAATGTGAGAAACTTAGTGGCTGCTTCACCAAGAGCTGACCAGGGAAAGGGGTTGAGAGCATAAACTGCTGTTGCTTTCTGGGCAGCCACCACCTTGCTCTTTGCCAGCTAGAACCACAGTGTTCGGATGGGCAGAATGCCCATGGAACAAGCTGCCAGTGCAACACTCCGTGCTGGCTTGAGCCCCTTCACAGCAGCAGTTAGAGGAGAATGCAGAACACGGACCAAGTTGACCTTAAACTTCAGGGAGATCTACGAAGTTTGTAGCCAGAGATAACAAATCCCTCTTCCAGAAGGAGTGCTTATTTGAACGAGTCTCCTGATTCTAAGGCCGCATTAGTCCTCTCCCACCTCCATGACATGCAGCCATATAATTTAGCTGGAGGCTTTTCTCTCTGCAGGGAAACCCTGGTAGTGCAGTGGTTAAGAGCTATGGTTGCTAACCAAAAGACTGTCAGTTGGAATCCACCAGGTGCTGCTTGGAAACTCTATAGGGCAGTTCTGCTCTGTCCTATGAAGTCGCTATGAGTCGGAATCAACTCGACGGCAATGGGTTTGGTTTTGTTTTTTCTCCCTACAAAAGTAAACCTCACAGGGATGTTGGTCATGGATATAACCCTGTACCTAAAGAAAAGTGATCTGCTTGGTTAAACTGTTGTGAAGTCACCCCCGCCCTTTCCCCAATCATTATGACCCTATGCACAAGATCAGATTGTTGTGATCCATAGGGATTTTACTGGCTGCTTGGTTTGTAGGGGTTGGAAAGCCACATTGATTGGAATCCGACTAAGCTGGAAATAATGATGATTTAGGCAAGATTCAGAAGATTCCAATAAAGACATTCTGCAGCAGTACCTACAAATCAAGGCCAAGTACACAAAAAGACACATTTCTTATACTGGGGTTAAGGGCACCTCTGCAACAGTTCGTTCTTGAAACCTGCCTCCTTGGCTTTATTTATTCGTCCGTTTCCTATTCCTTAGCTCCTGATTCTAAGGCTTAAAAGATGTGTGAATCTTGACCAGAGTTTTAAGTGTTGAACCAAACCGAAAACCAAACCCGTTGCCGTCAAGTCTGTTTTGACTCATAGCAACCCTAGAGAAAGAGTAGAACTGCCCCATAGAGTTTCCAAGGAACACCTGGTGGATTCGAACTGCAAGGAGTCAAATCCCAGTCTGCCTGCCTCCAAAATCCAGCTCTTTACTCCAGACTGCTAATATATAAATATTCTGTGTTGCAAAGCATTCATTTTATGTGAATTTGAATTAGGTAAAGTTGAAATAGTGCTGCACAAAGTATTCCTTAAAATCCTACTGTATGCCAAAACAAAGTATGACACAAATTACAAATTTATCAAGAATCACAAAATTTCAAAACTGAGTGGCAGACTCATGTGCCATTGCCATAGATCAGTGCCCCTCTGGCTAGTAAAAAAAAAAAGGTTTACTATTTTATCGATATCCCATGAACCATGTTGTAATTAATATCTAGCAGTAATTCTGAGAGATTATGGTGAACTTTATAGTGGGGTTTGTCTACATATTATTAGTGCAATTCATTATTTAATACACATTATTATTAATATAATCCTAAAAAAAGATCTCTTAATAATGTCACCCAAGCAGACACTATGTTGAGGCACTAGAGCTGCTGCTGAAAATTGCATCTAGAAATCACTATTAGAAAGAGGCTACCCACGCCAAAACCATTGCCATCAAGTTGATTACAACTCACAGCAACCCTATAGGACAGAGTAAAACTGGCCCATAGGGTTTCCTAGGCTGTAATCTTTATGGAAGCAGACTGTCACACCTTTCTCCTGTGGAGCAGCTGGTGGGTTCGAACCACTGACCTTGCAGTTAGCAGCTGAGCACTTAACCACTGAGCCACTAGGGCTCCAGAACGAGGTTAGCTGTGATAACATGTTAAGAAGTAGTTCAAACTACCAAAATATACTGTGCTGTTAATTTTGGAGAGAGTAAGAAGAGGAACATTAGAGACATAGCTGGGACAATAAAAAGCATTATTAAAACAAAAATACGTAACAACGGTTTTAAGAGTATACGGTCCCCAAGCGTAACTTGTTCCCGCACCCCAGTTACGCATTTGTTCCTAGGGGAAAAGTAGCCTTGGATTTTTTCGGGAATGCGTCTTTGCACAAAGCACAACCACCCCTCATTTTTCATTAAAAGCATCTGACAATATATTGCCTTTTTGTCCGGCTTTATGAAAAAATCTGCGCTTTATCAACTGGAATGGAATTTCCATGAGACTGAAGAAAAATGTAGCCCCAGAACCTAATGCCATGCTTGGCTGGAACATAATAGTGTTTAATAAATATGTGAATGAATAAACATAGCACCTGAAATAACTTAGCAGCATCACCAATCCCAAAGATTTCATTCTAAACACTTTCTTCTGGGTCATTTATAAGTGTTAATTCCTGGAAGAGACACCAATATTTAGAGTCTTCATTCAAAAAATTGACTACCTCTCATCTTGCCTATAAAATAACAAATAATTAAACTATTTTACAATCTCTGAGTAACCCAAATAGATACTTAAATTGTGAGAAAGAGAGAGATGATATACAGATAGACAAATTAAAATCTTTGGCATAGAATTTTTCGCAGACATCAAAAGTCTGCCCCTTGTGGGATTGTTTATATAGTCTAGGAACTCAAATTTTTATCCACTGTAAGGATGTTGACAAGTTTTTGGTTAAATCACAGAGTTCTCTTGGGAAGAACCCCCAGAATAAATCCCTGCCTGATGTTACTACCAGTAACAGATTCTCCTGAGCAGTTGGTTTGCTTTTATCTCTCTACTAGTCACCTTAGAGTCAACCGTGGTTCATGGCAACTCTGGGCGTGTCAGAGCAGAACTGTGTGCCACAGGGCTTTTGATGGCTGATGTTTCGGAAGCAGATTGGTTATCAGCTGAGACAGTAGTAACACTTTGCACCACCCAGGGACTCCTCCGTCTCTTAGAAACTAAACTGTACAATTCCTTTTTCCTTTTGCAAGTGTGCATGTTACCAGCTAGAAAACTTAGAATTTAACTTGTGAACCATTGGTACAAGGGCTTATTCCCATTTCTGGCTACAGTTTTTATGTTTCTCCTGCCTTCCTTTTCTTGCTTTCTCTTTTAATTTAACTTGTATTTTCTTTGTCTCTCCTAATCTTTTTGGAACAAGACAGGATCTCAATAAATAAATAATGTCAAGATCTATCAACCTCAATAGGTTTCTTTAACCCTTCGAAGAGGCAAATTAAAGCATGGAACTCTCTTTCGTGGATGAGACAGGTATGCATTCCTTTTGCACAACCATGTGGCTTTTTCTAGGCTGGCTGATCTTTTGTTAAATACTTGGTAACTGTAACTTTAGATACAGGTGCCATTCACTTATCTGGTATGAAATCGAAATTTACTGCTCTGTAGTTCCATTTGGGCTTATTTTCGGGGGGGGGGCAGTATGGGTCCCCTTACTTGTGTCTCAGCCCACCAGCACAAGACATGTCAACAGCACTATAATTTTTAAATGAACCCTCATGTATGTACCACCTGGTTTTTACCTGCTGTAGCTCCATCTGGCTTGACAATTTCATCGTGTGTATTTTCCCTTAACTCTTCTAGTACTTCTGATCTGTTTAGTCATTTGCTAGCAAATTCTGATGCACAGATTCTAGACAGACCTGTGTTCAAATTTCAAATGTGTCACTTACTAGCTGTGCGACTTTGGGCAAATCACCTCAACCTCTTCATGCTTCAGTTTCCTCATCTGCAAAATGAGATGGATAATAGGACACAGTAGGCATTAAATGAGACAATGTATATAAAACACTTGGCACAGTGCCCAGAGTATGGCTGAAAAATAGCCAATTGCCATTGAGTCAACTCTGACTCACGGCGGCTCCATGTGTGTCAGGGTAGAAGTATGCACCATAGGGTTTTCGATGGCTGATTTTTCGGAAGTAGATCATCAGTCCTCTCTTTCCAGGCTCCCCTGGGTGGACTCAAACCTCCAACCTTACGGTTAGCAACCAAGCACATTAACTGTCTGCACCAGCTGGGGGCTCCTGGCATGTGGCTAGCAGTCATTAGAAGTTATTTGGCACTGTGTTTTTGCTCCTGTAGCTTATCTGAGTTCTTCTTTTGCATGGCAGCCATTAAATCAGCTCCCGAAGTCTCCAGCTGACCTCTTCCTTCTTGCAGATATAAAGGGTCTATTATTCTTTTTTTTTTTTATTCTTAGCCTTGGAATTCTTTACCAACAGTGTCTTAAATTTTTTCTGTGGCATGTCGAATTTCTAGTGTATGCCTTCCTGTTTTCCTCACAGCCTATCTTTCCATTTTTGAAAAACGGCTTTAAGAAAGTCTATTTTATTTTGCCAGTTGACCATGAAGAGTTGTATGTGTGCTTTCTTTGCCTTCTTTAAAGTGCCAGGTCTTTTTGTTCCTTGGCATGCATTTATCCTGGATTTTTTGCAAGCTCTTCTAAAATAGTCACCAGGCTGTCTTAGCTTTTATGCTCTTCCTTTCAGTTTTTCCCCTAACAAATGTTCCCATTTGGCCATTAGGCTCTTTTCATGAATAACAACACGAGGCATTTCTTTGGTTTTCCTTCTCCCTTTGGAAAGTAAAAATTGCCCCGACAGCTGTTTAGCAGTGGTTCACCCAGTTCCTTCCTCTAATACTCCTAGTCATGACTTGGGGCCAAGTTCCACATGCTTCCTTCCACCTAGACCGTTATCTCAAAAGCTTTACCTCTGTCTCTTGATAGGGTTTTCAGGCAGGCTGGTTTAATCCCTCCATTGCCCATTCCTTGATCCACTCAGCAGCACTTTGATAAGTCCTTGTTGTTGCTGCTAGCTGCCACTGACTCAGTCCCTGACTTGTGGAGACCCTATACACAATGGAATGAAGCTCTGCCCAGTCCTTTGCCATCTTCATGATTCTTTGCAAATTCGATCATTGTAACCCATGGGGTTTTCATTGGCTGGCTTTTGGAAGTAAATCACCAGGCCTTTCTTCCTAATCTTTCTTAGTCTGGAAGATCTGCAAAACCTCTTCAGCATCATAGCAGCCCACAAGCCTCCATTGACAAATGGGTGGTGGCTGCACATGAAGAGAATTGGCCAGGAATCAAATCTGGGTCTTTGGCATTCAAGGCGAGAATTCTACCACTGAACCACCACTGCCTCCTTTCTGTGAGAGAGTCCCTGTTTTTGTTAGTTGATGTCGAGTCAATTCCAACTCATGGTGACCCCGTGTGTGCAAGTAGAACTGTGTTCTGTAGTTTTTTAAGGCGTGGCCATTCAGAAACAGATCACCAGCCCTGTCTTCCAAGGTGCTTAGTGCTCCTACTGCATGTTAAATTCTCTGTTAAGTGAAAGGGACTCACCAGAACACAAAACAACATTCCACCCACAAGGAACTTAGTCTGAAGAGGGTTAATGTATGACAGGCTAAGCACAAGGTACTATGCATGGATTAAGGAAAGGTTGCCACGGTTTAGGGAAGCCTTCTCTGAGGTGGTGATATATACCTAAGCTAAATGGAAAAAGAAGAAAAGGAAAAAAAAAAAAAAAAAAGGAATCAGTACAATATCGTTCCAGAGTAGTGGTTATTGGGAGCAGAGAGACAGTGGGAGCTAAGCTGTGTCTTTTTTTTTTCCTGCAGTTTGAGTGACAACAAATTAGAGAAAACACATTAGCCAACTCCTTCAAGAAACTTGGTCATGCAAGATTGGAAAGAAATAGGGCTGAAGAGGGAAAGAAGTAAAACATAGAAGGGGACTGAAGGGGACAAAATAATTAGAGGTACCAAGGGACTGGGGATTTGCATACTACCCAAGGAATGGTGTGGCAATAACTGAAGGAGAAAGCTGGAAGGAGAGGAGGTGGTGGCCACAGGCCTGAGTGACCGAGCAGAGTCAGGTGGCAATCACGAGATAATGGCAGGAGGGGTAGCCGTGGTAGGGAGGAGGGTATCCAGTTAGCCCAGTACAGTAATTGAGGAAGAGAGAGATCTGAGACAGTCAATAAATTCAGGAAGCAATAGAGAGCAGTATAATAAAATCCTGGGCTCCAGAGCCAAAAAACATGGTCTAAAGTGTATCTCTGTCCCTTACTCTATGGCCTTGGGTGATTCACCTTGCCTCCCTAAGCCTCGTTCTCCTCATCTGTGAGTGGGGAGTAATCACGAGAATGGCCTCTTAGAATTGCTGAGACTATTATATGAGAATGGAGTTCCTGCATGGTGCAAATGGTTAATGTGTTCAGCTGCTAATCGAAAGGTTGGAGGTTCAAGTCCACCCAGAGGCAACTCAGAAGGAAGGCCTGGTTATCTACTTCTGAAAAATCAGCCATTGAAAACTCCATGAGCACAATTATACTCTGACATACATGGGGTCGCCATGAGTAGTAGAACTCAGACAGGGAGTACAGGAAGGCACCTTCATGGAGCTCCCAACAGGGGACAGAGCACCCAGTAACCAGGGATACACACTTTCCCAACCCCCCGTCCTTACCTCTCCAAGCCTCTGCTCCTTGCCAGCAGGCCACAGTGACTCCATCGGAGAGACACTAGCTCACTGCCACTGGGGTCTGCCCTGCCCCCACCAACTGACCCCTTCCGGCCCAAATTTTTGTCTGTTTTTTGATATATATATATGGGAAACCCTGGTGGCGTAGTGGTAAAGTGCTACGGCTGCTAAACAAAGGGTCAGCAGTTCGAATCCGCCAGGTGCTCCTTGGAAACTCTATGGGGCAGTTCTACTCTGTCCTATAGGGTCACTATGAGTCGGAATTGACTCGATGGCACTGGGTTTGGTTTTATATATATATATGCTATGAGTTGGAATCGACTCTACTGCAGTGGTTTTCATATATATACATATATATGTGTGTGTATAAAAAAAAAGTATATATATATATATATATATATTCCCCCTACCCCTTTGGCTTTTTTCTGTGGCTTCTCTAGCCCCGTGTGCCATCCCCTCCTCTTCTTGACAGGCTGTGATTTTTTGGTTTGGTTGCTTTGTTCTTTTTTCAGTAGTTCTTTTTTTGAGATTGTTGTCTTTCTTTTGGCTTGTTTTTTGTTATTGTTGTTGTTGTTTTTCTCACTCTCCCTTTCTTCCTTCTCTGTGATTGTTTGGTTTATTTGTTTTGTTTTCCTTTTTTTTTTGCCTTTTGTGTTGCCTCTCTCTGTCTCTTCCTTCCTTTCCTTTCTCCCATCCAGCTTGACAGACTGTGATTTTTTGGCTTGTTTGCTTTGTTCTTTTTTTTTTGGTCTTTCTTTCTTCTTTTTTTCCAGTTTCTTCTCTCTCTCCTTTCCTTCCTTTCCTTTCTTCTGCCCACCCAAACTTGTGCACCACCCTCGCCCTTCTGGAGGGGCCATGCTACACAGCTTGATTGGGGAGTCACTACATGAGGCCTCCTTGGTCTGAACCATTGTCACCAACAGGCTCCCTCAGAGCCATTTATTCATTGTTTGTTTTTTGTGGTCTTTTGTTGTTGTTGTTGTTATTGCTTCTCCTTTTCTTCCTCCTTTCCTTTTCTCTCTTCCATCCACACAGCCCTTGCACTGCCCCAACTTCTTGGAGGGCTGTGCTGTACTGCTAGGCTGGACAGCCTCTGGCAGATGGCCTTCCCAGGTCTGTACCACCCTGATAGGCTGGTTCCCTTGGTGCCATATTTTATATTTTTCATTAAGTTTCCCTTTCTCCTTTTTCTTCTCCCTCCCACCTAGGCACTTCACTGCCTCTGCCTCCTCCTGACGGGCTATGCCATGACACCCAATTAGAGAGACATCAACTCACTGCCATCACTATTATGCCTCACCCCCAATGGCTTGTGCACCCACCACTATGTTTTGTTATTGTTTTTATTTGTTCAGTCTTGGGTTTCTTCTCTTTCTTTCTCCTCTTTCCTTTCTTTCTCCCTTCCTCCTAAGCCTGTGCACAATCCACACTGCTTCGTGACAGGCTGAGCCACGCTGCTCAGCTGGAGAGCCACCAGCACACCTCCTCACTCAGTGTGCCCCACCACCATCCGCCAAATATTCCTGCACTGCCATTTTATTTACTTTTTTCTTTTTACTGTTTTTTACTTCTTTTTTATGTTTTTTTCTTTTTCTGACTTCATTTTGCTCTCATATTTCCTTCTTTCACCCACCCGCTTAGCTGTGCACATCACGTTCTTTTCTTTCCCTCCTGGTTTTCTGCACCATATGCCAAGTCTCATGCCCCCCAGTTGGTAAAGACATGGTCTTCTGGACACTGCCCTGCACTGCACCTCCGTCCTGCCCTATCACTAGCAGTACTAGTGAAAAAATATACTACAAACTACCCATGCCTGCCCCTCCACCTCTATTGGAGCTGCCCTGTTGCTCCATAGCCTAGTGACCAGCCCTACATACTTGGACAAGATGGTGAGAAGATTGTGCCCACAGGCAAGCAAGCAACAAAGCAAACCAAGCATGCCTGCCCAGACATAACCAAATAAAACAAAAAACAGGACAAAACAATCAAATCTACAATAAATAAATGAAGAAAATAGCTCCTGAATGTCCCAGAGACAGCAAATAATATCAAAACATGTCAAAAAAAAGGAAAAAGATGGATCTGGAAAGTGACAAAAATAAACACCGGATGACCTTCTGCTAGAAGAAAAGGCACTGGAACTACCTGATAGGGAATTTAGAACTGTAATATTCAGGGCCCTTCAACAGATGAAGGGAAATGCAGACAAAAATAAGGAAGAAATAGACAAAATCATGGAAAAGACAGACAAAACTATGAAAGAAATCATGAAAATAATACAGGAACAAAATGTCAAAATAAATAAACAACTAAAAAAAAAAACCATTAGAAATCCAAAACATAAACAAGATTTCAGATATGGACAGGACAATAGAAGAGTTTAGGAGCAAATTTGAAACAATGGAAAACAGTATGTTTGGATACGACCTTATTAGAGCAAAGATCGGAGAAAAGAATGAAAAAGAAAAATGAAGAAATCTGAGAATGATGTAGGATACAAACAAAAGCAAAAATTTGCATGTGGTCAGAGTTCCAGAACAAAGGGAGAAAACAGAAAGCACAGAAAGGCTCATTGAAGATTTGCTGACAGAAAACTTCCTTAATATCATGAAAGATGAAAGGCTAACTATCCAAGAAGCTCAACGAATGCCATATGGGATAGACCCCTAAAGAAAATCACCAAGACATATCAAAATCACACTTGCTAAAGCCAAAGACAGAGAAAGAATTCTGACAGGAGCTCGAGAAAAGTGAAAAGTTACATTCAAAGGGGAAACAATAAGACTAGACTCTGATTACTTGGCAGAAACCACGCAGGCAAGAAGGCAATGGGGTGACATATATAAAATCTTGAAAGAAAAAACTGCCAAGCAAGAACAACACATCCAACAAAACTCTCCTCACCTACGATGGTGAAATTAGGACATTTCCAAATAAACAGAAATTAAGGAAATATGTAAAAATTAAACCAGGCTTACAAAAAATATTAAAGGGAGTCCTTCAGTTAGAGAACTAAAACCTCAGACAATAACCTGAATGTAGCACATGAGAAAGCATCAGCCAGGTATCAACCTAGATAATGTACTCTCAAGGATAAAACAAAACTAAAAAAATTATAACAGAGAACCAAAAATGTCAACCTGTAAACAGCAACAATGTGAGAACAATAAAGAGGGAATAAACAGTTTAGATATAGAACTTTCAGGTGGAGAGGAAGTCAAGGTATTATCAAGTAATAAAAGACCAGTTTAAACTTAGGAAGACAGGGATAGATTTCAAGGTAACCACAAAGAAAGCTAACAAATTTACTTATCAAAATAAAGAAGAAAAACATAAAGTCTTAGTAAACACAAAACCCACAAAAACGAAAGAAACAAAAAAAATACACTAACAAAAGGAATTCAGCACAGAAGAGTAAGAACAACAAGAACAACAACAAAAAAGTCAGCTTCACAAAAAAGTATTACAAAAAGACGGGAAAAAAAAACCCAGACCTATCAATAACCACACTGAATGTAAATCGCTTAAATGCACCCATAAAGAAACAGAGAGTGACAGAATGGATTAAAAAAAAAAAAAAAAGACCCATCAATATGCTGTTTACAAGAGACACATCTGAGAAACAAAAGCATAAGTTTATTAAAAATCAAAGGATGGAAAAAAATATATCAAGCAAACAGTAACCCAAAAAGAGCAGGAGAGGCACTACTAATCTCAGATAAAATAGACTTTAAAACAAAGTCCATCATAAAAAGACAAAGAAGAGGGACAATCCATCATGAAGACATAACCATAATAAATATCTGTGCACCCAATGACGGTGCTCCAAAATACATAAAACAAACTCTAATAGCACTGAAAAGAGAAATTCATAGCTCCACAATAATAGTAGAAGACTTCAACACACCACTCTCAGTAAAAGACAGAACATCTAGAAAGAAACACAACAAAGATACAGAAGATCTAAAGACCACAATCAACCAACTTGACCTCATAGACTTATATAGAACACTCCACCCAACAGTAGAAAAGTACACATTCTTTTCTAACACACATGGAATGTTCTCCAGAATAGACCACATCTTAGGCCACAAAGCAACCCTCAACAAATCCAAAACATTGAGATAATATGAAGTATCTTCTCTGATCACAACACCATTAAAGCAGAAATTAATAATGAAGAGCAATGGCAAAAAATTAATACATAGAAATTGATTAACACCCTGCTTAAAAACCACTGGGTAATAGAAGAAATCAAAGAGGAAATAAAAAAAATTCCTAGAATCAAATGAGAATGAAAACACATCATACCAAAACCCCTCTGACACAGCAAAGGCAGTCCTCAGCAGTCAGTTTATAGCAATAGATGCACACATATCGAAAAAGAAGAAAAAGACTAAATCAAAACATTAGCTACACAACTTGAATAAATAGAAAGAGAACAACAAAAGGAGCCCACCACCACCAGTAGAAAAGAAATAATAAAGATCAGATCAGAGCAGAAATAAATGAAAGAGAAAATAGAAAAACAATAGAATCAACAAAACCAAAAGTTGGCTTTTTGAAAGGATCAACAAAATTGACAAACCATTGGACAAGTTGACTAAAGAAAAACAGGAGAGGATGCAAGTAACCCAAATAAGAAATGAAATGGGGGATATTATAACAGACTCAACTGAGATAAAAAGGAACATAACAGTATTATGAAAAACTATACTCCAATAAATATGATAATCTAGAGGAAATGGACAAATTTCTACCTACCCAAACTAATACAAACTGATGTTGAAAATCTGAACAGACCCATAACAAGAGAAGAGATTGAACAGGTAAAAAGAAAAAAAAAATCTCCCAGCAAAAAAAGACCTGGTCTGGATGGCTTCGCTGGAAAATTCTACCAAACATTCAGAGAAGAGCTTACACCAGTACTACTCAAACTATTTCAGAACATAAAAATGGAAGGAATACTTCCAAATATATTCTATGAAGCCAGCATAACCCTGATACTAAAACCAGGCAAAGACACAACAAAAAAAGAAAGTTACAGACCAATATCTCTATGAATACAGCTGCAGAAATTCTCAACAAAATTCTAGCCAATAGAATTAAGCATCTTATAAAAAAAAATACACTTCAAACTAGTGGGAATCATACCAGGTATGCAAGGAAGGTTCAACATTAGAAAATCAATCACAATAACCCACCATGTAAATAAAAGAATCACGTTATCACATTGATTGATGCAAAAAAGGCATTTGACAAAGTCCAACACACATTCCAGATAAAAACTTTCAATAAAATAGTTATAGAAGGGAAATTCCTCAACATAATAAGGCCATCTATACAAAACCAACAGTCAACATCACTCTTAATGAAGAGAGCCTGAATCATTCCCCTTGAGAACAGGAATGAGCCAAGAATGCCCTTTATCACCACTCCTATTTAACATTGTGCTGGAGGTCCTAGCTAGAGTAATAAGGCAAGAAAAAGAAATAAAGGGCATGCAAATCAGTAAGGAAGAAGTAAAACTGTCCCTAATTGCAGGTGATATGATACTATACATAGAAAGCCCAAAAGACTCCATGAGAAAACTACAGGAACTAATAGAAAGATTCAGCAGAGCAGTAGGATACAAGATAAACGTACAAAAATCAGTTGGATTCCTATACACCAACAAAGAGAATGGTGAAAAGGAAAGCCCCTAAAAAATAAAATACTTAGGAAAAAATCTAACCAGGGATGTAAAAAACCTATACAAATAAAACTACAAAACAGTACTGCAAGACACCAAAGAGACCTACCTAAATGGAAATACATACCATTCTCATGGATAGGTAGACTCAACATTGTGAAAATGTCAATTCTAGCCAAAGCAATCTACAAATACAATGCAATCCCCAACCAAATACCAACAGCATCCTTTAAAGAGGGGAAAAGCTAATCATTAACCTTATATGGAAAGGAAAGAGGCCCCCTATAAGTAAAGCACTATTGAGGACGAAGAAAGTAGGAGGTCTTGCATTACTGACCTCAGAACCTACTATACAGCTTCAGTAGTCAAAACAGCCTGGTACTGGTACAAAGTCAGACACACTGATCAATGGAACAGAATTGAGAACCCAGATATAAATCCACCCACCTATGGTCATCTGGTCTTCGACAAAGAAGCAAAGTCCATCAAAGGGGGAAAAGACACTTTTTTTTTTTTTTTTTACCAAACAGTGCTGGCAAAACTGGATGTCCGTCTGCAGAAAAATGAAACAGAACCCATACCTCACACCATACACAAAAACTAATTTAAAATGGGTCAAACATCTAAATATAAAACAAAAACTATAAAGTTCATAGAAGAAAAAATAGGGTCAATGCTAGAGCCCCTAATACACAGCATAAACAGGATACAAACCATAACTAACAATATACAAACAAGAGAAGATAAGCTAGATAACTGGGATCTTCTTTAAAAACCAAACACTTATGCTTATCAAAAAACTTCACGAAAAGAGTTAAAAAGAGACCTACAAACAAAAAAATTTCAGCTATAACAAATCTGACAAAGGCCTAATCTCTAAAATCTACAGGAAAATCCAAGACCTCTACAACAAAAACCCAAATAATCCAGTTAAAAAATGGGCAAAGGATATGAACAGACACTTCAGCAAAGAAGACATACAAACGGCTAACAGACTTCTGAGGAAAAGCTATCGATCAGTAGCCATTACAGATATGCAAATCAAAACCACAGTGAGATAGCATTTCACACTGACATTACAGGCATGAATCAAAAAAACAGAAAATAACAAATGTTGGAGAGACTAGAAGGAGATTGGAACTCTTATGCACTGTTGGTGGGAATGCAAAATGGTACAACCATTTTGGAAAATGATATGGTGCTTCCTTAAAAAACTAGAAATAGAAATACCTTATGATCCAGCAATCCCACTCCTAGGAATATATCGTAGAGAAGTAAGAGCCATGACATGAGTAGACATATGCACACCCATGTTCATTGCAACATTGTTCATAATAGCAAACAGATGGAAACAACCTAGGTGCCTATCAACAGAGGAATGGATAAACTATAGTACATACACAGAATGGAATACCACACAATAAAGAATAATGATAGCTCTGCAAAGCATCTCACAACATTGATGAATCTGGATGGTATTATGCTGAGTGAAATTAGTCAACCACAAAAGGACAAATAATATATGAGATCTCTATTACAAATTCATGAAAAGGCAAGCACAAAAAAGAGAAACAATCTTTGATGATTTCATGGGAGGGGAGGAGTATAGACCATAGATGAGTGGTAACTTTGGTGAAGAGTAAGACAGTACACAATACTGGGGAAGCCAGCACAACTTGTGCAAGGCCATGGAAACTCCATAGACACATCCAAACTCCCTGAGAGACCAAATTGCTGGGCTGAGGTGTCTGGGGACCACAGTCTCTGGGAACTTCTAGCTCAATTGGCATAACATAGTTTATAAAGAATATTTCTACATTCTACTTTGGTGAGTAGCATCTTGGGTCTTAAAAGCTTGTGAGCAGCCATCTAACATACCCCACTGGTCTCACTCCATCTGCAGCAAGGGAGAAAGAAGAAAACCAGACACAGGTGAAAGATTAGTTAAAAGGAGTAATGGATCACAACTACCACAACCTCAACCAGACTGAGCCCAGCACAACTAGGTGGTGCCCGGCTAACACCACCGACTGTTCTGACAGGGATCACAATAGAGGGTCCCAGACAGAGCTGGAGAAAAATGTAAAACAACATTCTAACTCACCAAAAAAAAAAAAAAAAATCAGACTTACTGGTCTGACAGAGATTGGAGAAACCCAGACACTATGGCCCCCAGACACCCTTATGGCTCAGTAATGAAGTCACTCCTGAGGCTCACCCTTCAGCCAAAGATTACACAGGACCGTAAAACAAAACAAGACTAAATGGGCACACCAGGCCAGGGGCAGGAACAAGAAGGAAGGAGGGGACAAGAAAGCTGGTAATAGGGAACCCAAGGTCGAGAAGGAGAGAGTGTTGACATGTCGTAGGGTTGGCAACCAATGTCACAAAACAATGTGTATTAATTGGTTAATGAGAAACTTATTTGCTCTGTAAATCTTCATCTAAAGTACAATAAAAAATAAATAAATAAGTAAAGATGACTTCAGGGGATAGTTTCAAGGGTTGAAGAGTATTCCAGGACAACAGTTGGTGGTTCCTCCAGCCTCAGTGCATTCTTTGGGAATTTTAAGGTAGGTAGTCCATATTTTTTCCCTTTCTATCAAGACCCATCTATTGTGTCCTGATTGAAAAGCTTGTTAACGGTAACCAAACACCATCCAATTCTTCTGGTCTCATGTTAGAAGAAGCAGTGGTTCATGGATGCTATTAGTCCTATAGTCGAGTTGCTTCTCTGATTCTTGCATTTCTTTCTTCCTCTGTTACTCTAGGCAAATAGAGATCAATTGTTTTATCTTGGATGGAGGCCTGGTAGTGCAGTGGTTAAAATCTTGGCTGCTAACCAAAAGATGTTGGATCAGAGATCCAATCTCCTCACATCATCACCAGCATTTGTTATCTTCTGTTTTTTAAATCATTGACATTCTAGTAGGGGTGAGGTGACATATCATTGTAATTTTGATTTGCATATTTCTAGAGGCTAATGAACATGCTCAGCATTTTTCAAGCTGAAAGAACTGAAAAAAAAATTCAAGCCTCTAGTTGCAGTATTGAAGGATTCTAGTGGGAAGGTATTAAATGATGCAGGAAGCATCAAAAGAAGATGGAAGGAATACACAAAGTCACTGCACCAAAAAGAATTGGTCGGCGTGCTACCATTTCAGGAGGTAGCATATGATCAAGAACCTATGGTAATGAAGGAAGAGATCCAAGCTGCACTAAAGGCATTGGTGAAAAACAAAGCTCCAGGAATTGACGGAACACCAGTTGAGATGTTTCAACACATGGATGCAGCTCTGGAAGCACTCACTCGTCTATGCCAAGAAATTTGGAAGACAGCTACCTGACCAACCAACTGGAAGAGATCCACATTTGTATCCATAACAAACAAATGAGATCCAAAAGAGTGCAGAAATTATCAAACAATATCTTTAATATCACATGCAAGTAAAATTTTGCTGAAGATCATTCAAAAGCGTTTACATCAGTACATTGACAGGGAACTGCCAGATATCCAAGCCATATTCAGAAGAGGATGTGGAAAAAGGGATATCATTGTTGACGTTAGATGGATTATGGCTGGAAGCAGAAAATACTGGAAAGATGTTTACCTGTGTTTTATTGACTATTCAAAGTCATTTGACTGTGTGGATCATGACAAATTATGGATAATATTGCAACAAAAATGGGAATTCTGGGACACTTAATTGTGATCATGAGGAACCTGTACTTAGACCAAAAGGCAGTCATTCAAACAGAACAAGGGGATACTGCAAGGCTTAAAGTCTGGAAAGGTGTGTGTCAGGGTTGTATCCTTTCTCCACACTTGTTCAATCTGTATGCTGAGCAAATAATTCGAGAAGCTGGACTATAGGAAGAAGAACAGGGCATCAAGTTTCGAGGAAGGACCATTAACAACCTGCGATACATAGATGACACAACCTTCCTTGCTGAAAGTGAAGAAGACTTTAAGCATTTATTGATGAAGGTCAAAGACCACAGCCTTCAGTATGGATTATGCTTCAACATAAAGAACACAAAAATCCTCACAATTGGACCAATAAGCAACATCATGATAAATGGGGAAAAGATTGAAGTTGTCAAGGATTTCCTTTTACTTGGATCCACAACCAACAGCCATGGAAGCAGCAGTCAAGAAATCAAAAGACATATTACATTAGCAAGAGACCTCTCTAAAGTGTTGAAAAGCAAAGGCGTCACGTTGAAGACTAAGGTGCATCTGACCCAAGCCATGGTGTTTTCAATGGCCTCATATGCTGGTGAAAGCTGGACAGTGAATAAGGAAGACTGAAGAAGAATTGATGCCTTTGAATTACCCTGTTGGTGAAGAATATTGAATATGCTGTGAATCACAGGAATGAGCACATCTGTCTTTGAAGAAGTTCAACTACAATACTCACTAGAAGCAAGGATGGCGAGACTTCATCTCACATACTTAAGACATTTTATCAGGAGTGATCAGTCCCTGGAGCAGGACATCATGCTTGGTAAAATACATGGTCAGCAAAAAAGAGGAAGACCCTCAATGAGATGGACTGACACAGTGGCTGCAACAATTAGCCCAATCCTAGCAAAGAAGGTGAGGATGGCACAGGACCAGGCAGTGTTTTGTTCTGTTGTACAGAAGGTCACTATTAGTTGGAATAGACTTAAGGGCACTTAACAACAACAACCACAATGACTAACAAGGCTAAGTACCTTTTCATGTGTTTGGATATTCTCTTTTGTGAAGTGTCTGATTATATCTTTTGCCCATTTTTTGCTTGGGTTGTCTTTTTGTTGTTAAGATATGGAAATTTTATACATATTTTAGATAACAGGCCCTTATTGGATACTAGATCCCAAAGATTTTTTTCCTAGTCTGTAGGTTGCCTTTTGATTATTTGGGTAAAGTCTTTCGATGGACATAAATATTTAATTTTTATGAGGTCCTATGTGCCTGTTTTGTCCTATTTGTCTATGAACTTCATGGTTATATAAAAAAATAGGTTTAATAAAACAAAAAACAACCGTCATTGTCTAGTTGATTCTGACTTATAGTGACCCTATAGGACAAAGTAGAACTGCCCCCTGTAGAGTTCCCAAGGAGTGCCTGGTGGATTCAAACCACTGACTTTTTGGTTACCAGCTGTAACACTTAACCATTATGCCACCAGGGCTTCTGAACTAGGTCCTTAATCCATTTTGAATTAGTTTTTGTGTATGGGATGAGGTATTACTTAATTTTTCTGGATATGGAAATTCAGTTTTGCCAGCACCATTTGTTGAAGAGACTGTTCCTTTCCCATTGAATGGACTTAACACCCTTGTCAAAAATTTGTTGACCGTAGATGTATGAATTTATTTCTGAGCTCTCAATCCTATTCCATTATTCTATGGGTCTATTGTGGAGGGTCAGCGAAATAGAGGAAGACTCTCAATGAGATGGACCGACACAGTGGCTGCAACAATGGGGTCAAGCTTAGCAACAATTGTGAAGATGGTGCAGGACCAGGCAGTGTTTCATTCTATGGCACATAGGGTCACTATGAGTTGGAACCGGCTGGACTACACCTAACAACAGCAAGCCTCTATCATTGAGCCAGTACCAGGCTGTTTTGAACTCGGGAAGCGTGAGGTCTCCTGCTTTGTACTACTTCAAAACTTCTTTTGCTATTTTGTCTTTCCATATAAAGTTGAGGGTTAGTTTTTTCCATTTCTGTAAAAAATGCGGTTGGGATTTTGATCAGAATTGCATTGAATCTATATATTGCCTTGCATAGTATTGACATTTTAGCAATATTATGTCTTCCAATCCATGTGCACAGGATGCCTTTCCATTTATTTAGTTCTATTTTTTTTTATTTTAGTCTCTTCCCCCATGTGTCTGTCAGTTTGTCATACTGTGGGGGCTTGCCTGTTGCTGTGATGCTGGAAGCTATGCCACTGGTATTCAGATACAAGCAGGGTCACCCATGGAGGAGAGGTTTCAGCTGAGCTTCCAGACTAAGACAGACTAGGAAGAAGGACCCTGAAGTCTACTTCTGAAAAGCATTAGCCAGCGAAAACCTTAGGATTAGCAGCAGAACATTGTCTGATATAGTGCTGGAAGATGAGGCCCCCAGGTTGGAAGGCACTCAAAAGATGACTGGGGAAGAGCTGCCTCCTCAAAGTAGAGTCGACCCTAATGACATGGATGGAGTAAAGCTTTCGGGACCTTCATTTGCTGATGTGGCATGACTCAAAATGAGAAGAAACAGCTGCAAACATCCATTAAAAATCAGAACCTGGATCTAAGAAGTATGAATCCAGGAAAATTGGAAATCGTCAAAAATGAAATGGAATGCATAAACATCAATATCCTAGGCATTAGCTGAAATGGACTGGTATTGGCCATTTTGAATCAGACAATCATACAGTCTACTATGCTGGGAATGACAACTCGAAGAGGAATGGTGTTGCATTCATTGTCAGAAAGAACGTTTCAAGATCTATCCTGAAGTACAACGCTGTCAGTGATAGGATAATATCCATACGCCTACCAGGAGGACCAGTTAATACGACTATTATTCAAATTTATGCACTAATCACTAGGTCCAAAGATGAAGAAATAGGAGATTTTTATCAGCTGTTGCAGTCTGAAATTGATGGAACATGCAATCAAGATGCATTGATAATTACTGGTGATTGGAATGTGAAAGTTGGAAACAAAGAAGAGGGATCAGTAGTTGGAAAATATGGCCTTGGTGATAGAAACAATGCCAGAAATCAAATGATGGAATTTTGCAAGACCAACAACTTCTTCATTGCAAATACCTTCTTTCACCAGCATAAACAGTGACTATACACATGGACCTCGCCAGATGGAACACACAGGAATCAAATTGACTACATCTGTGGAAAGAGACGATGGAAAAGCTCAATATCATCAGTCAGAACAAGGCCAGGGGCCAAATGTGGAACAGACCATCAATTGCTCCTATGCAAGTTCAAACTGAAACTGAAGAAAACCAGAGCAAGTCCACGAGAGCCAAAATATGAACTTGAGTATATCTCGCCTGAATTTAGAGACCATCTCAAGAATAGATTTGACACATTGAACACTAGTGACTGAAGACCAGACGAGTTGTGGAATGACATCAAGGATATCACCCATGAAGAAAGCAAGAGGTCATTGAAAAGACAGGAAAGAAAGAAAAGACCAAGATGGATGTCAGAGGAGACTCTGAAGCTTGCCCTTGAGCATCGAGCAACTAAAACAAAAGGAAGAATTGTTCAAGTAAAAGAACTGAACAGAAGATTTCAAAGTGTCTCTCGAGAAGACAAAGTAAAGTATTATAATGACATGTGCAAAGAGCTGGAGATGGAAAACCAAAACGGAAGAACATGCTCGGCGTTCCTCAAGCTGAAAGAACTGAAGAAAAAATTCAAGCCTCTTGTTGCAATAGTGAAGGATTCCATGTGGAAAATATTAAACGACGCAGGAAGCATCAAAAGAAGATGGAAGAAATACACAGAGTCATTATACCAAAAAGAACTAGTCAATATTCAACCATTTCAAGAGGTGGCATATAATCAGGAACTGATGGTACTGAAGGAAGAAGTCCGAGCTGTTCTGAAGGCATTGGCGGAAAACAAGGCTCCAGGAACTGATGGAATATCAATTGAGATGTTTCAACAAACAGATGCAGCGCTGGAGGTGCTCACTAGTCTATGCCAAGAAATATGGAAGACAGCTTCCTGGCCAACTGACTGGAAGAGATCCATATTTATGCCTATTCCCAAGAAAGATGATCCAACCGAATGTGGAAATTATAGAATAATATCATTAATATCACACGCAAGCAAAATTTTGCTGAACATCATTCAAAAACGGCTGCAGCAGTATATCGACAGGGAACTGCCAGAAATTCAGGCTGGTTTCAGTAGAGGATGTGCAAACAGGGATATCATTGCTGATGTCAGATTCATGCTGGCAGAAAGCAGAGAACACCAGAAGGATGTTTAAAAAGAAAAACAAACAGAAAGCAGAGAATACCAGAAGGATGTTTACCTGTGTTTTATTGATTATGCAAAGGCATTCGACTGTGTGGATCATAACAAACTATGGATAACACTGTGAAGAATGGGAATTCCAGAACACTTAATTGTGCTCTTGAGAAACCTTTACATAGGTCAAGAGGCAGTTGTTCAGACAGAACAAGGGGATACTGCCTGGTTTGAAGTCAGGAAAGGTGTGCGTCAGGGTTGTATTCTTTCACCATACCTATTCAATATGTATGCTGAGCAAATAATCCAAGAAGCTGGACTATATATATGAAGAACGGGACGTCAGCATTGGAGGAAGACTCATTAACAACCTGCATTATGCAGATGACACAACCTTGCTTGCTGAAAGTGAAGAGGACTTGAAGCACTTACTAATGAAGATCAAAGACCACAGCCTTCAGTATGGGTTACACCTCAACATAAAGAAAACAAAAATCCTCACAACTGAACCGATGAGCAACATCATGATAAATGGGGAAAAGATTGAAGTTGTCAAGGATTTCATTTTACTTGGATCCACAATCAACAGCCATGGAAGCAGCAGTCAAGAAATCAAACGACATATTGCATTGGGCAAATCTGCTGCAAAGGACCTCTTCAAAGTGTTGAAGAACAAAGATGTCACCCTGAAGACTAAGGTGCACCTGACCCAGGCCATGGTATTTTCAATCACATCATATGCATGTGAAAGCTGGACAATGAATAAGGAAGACCGAAGAAGAGTTAATGCCTTTGAATTGTGGTGTTGGTGAAGAATATTGAATATACCATGGACTGCCAAAAGAACAAACAAATCTGTCTTGGAAAAAGTGCAGCCAGAGTGCTCCTTAGAGGCAAGGATGGTGAGACTGTGTCTTACACACTTTGGACATGTTGTCAGGAGGGATCAGTCCCTGGAGAAGGACAGCATGCTTGGCAGAGTACAGGGTCAGTGGAAAAGAAGACCCTCAACGAGGTGGATTGACACAGTGGCTTGAAGAATGAGCTCAAGCATAACAACGATTGTAAGGATGGCGGAGGACCGGGCAGTGTTTCGTTCTGTTGTGCATAGGGTCGCTATGAGTCAGAACCGACTTGACAGCACCTAACAACAACAACAACAACATTTTAGTCTCTTGCAGCAGTGTGTTATAGTTTTGACTGATAGATCCTTTACATCACTGGTAAGATTTATCCCTCGGTATTTATTTTGTGTGCTATTGTGAATGGAATTGTTTTCTTGATTTGTTTTTTGGATTTCTGCTTGCTAATGTATAGAAACCCATCTGATTTTTGTATGTTCATCTTGTACTCTGCAACTTTGCTGAATTCTTCTATTAGTTCTCAGAGATTTTGTATGGGTTTTTTGGGATATAAATATTGTATATATAGGATCATGTCTGCAAATAGAGATAATTTTACTTCTTTTTCAATATGGATTATTTTCATTTCTTTCTCTTGTTGCACAGGCTAGGACTTTCAGTATAATAGTGAATAGAGGTGGTGTCAGGCGTCATTGTCTCACTCCCATTCCCATGTTTATGAGTATAATTTTGGCTATCGGTTTTTCATAGATACCCTTAATCATGTTGAAAACTTCCCTCCATTCCTATTTTGTTGAGAGTTTTTATCAGGTAAGGGTGCTGGATTTTATCAAATGCCTTTTCTGCATCTATTGAGGTAATCATGTAGTTCTTTTCCTTTTCTCTATTAATGTGGTATATTATGTTGATAAGGAACCTTTACATAGATCAAGAGGCAGTTGTTCAGACAGAAAGAGGGGATAGTTATTGGTTTAAAGTCAGGAAAGTCGTGCGTCAGGGTTGTATTCTTTCACCATACCTATTCAATATGTATGCTGAGCAAATAATCCAAGAAGCTGGACTACATGAAAAAGAATGGAGCATCAGGATTGGAGGAAGACGCATTTACAACTTCCATTATGCAGATAACACACCTTGCTTGCTGAAAGTGAAGAGGACTTGAAGCACTTACTAATGAAGATCAAAGACCACAGCCTTCAGTATGGATTGCACCTCAACATAAAGAAAACAAAAATCCTCACAACTGGACCAATGAGCAACATCGTGATAAATGAGGAAAAGATTGAAGTTGTCAAGGATTTCATTTTACTTGGATCCACAATCAACAGCAGTCAAGAAATCGAAAGATGCATAGTATTGGGTAAATCTGATGCAAAGGACCTCTTTAAAGTGTTAAAGAGCAAAGATGTCACCTTGAAGACTAAGGTGCGCCTGACCCATGCCATGGTATTTTCAGCTGCATCATTTGCATATGAAAGCTGGACAATGAATAAGGAAGACAGAAGAAGAATTGACGCCTTTGAATTGTGGTGTTGGCGAAGAATATTGAATATACCATGGACTGCCAAAAGAACAAACAAATCTGTCTTGGAAGAAGTACAGCCAGAATGCTCCTTAGAGGCAAGGATGGTGAGACTGCGTGTTACATACTTTGGACATGTTGTCAGGAGGGATCAGTCCCTGGAGAAAGACATCATGCTTGGCAGAGTACAGGGTCAGTGGAAAAGAAGCCCCTCAACGAGGTGGATTGACACAGTGGCTGCAACAATGAGCTCAAGCATAAAAACGGTTGTAAGGATGGCTCAGGACCAGCCAGTGTTTCGTTCTGTTGTGCATAGGGTTGCTATGAGTCAGAACCAACTCAGCTGCACCTAACAACAACAGTTGATAGATTTTCTAATGTTGAACTATTCTTGCGTTCCTGGAATGAACCCCACTTGATTATGGTGTATAATTCTTTTAACATGCTGTTGGATTCTGTTAGCTAACATTTTGTTGAGAACTTTTTTATGTATGTTCAGGAGGGTTATTGAGCTGTAGTTTTCTTTTCTTTTGGTGTCTTTATCTAGTTTAGGTATCAGGGTAATGCCAGCTTCATAGAATGAATTAGAGTGTATTCCTTCCTCTTCTATAGTTTGGAAGAGTTTGAGCAGTGTCTTTCCTCTGAATGTTTGATAAAATTCCCCACTGAATTTTATTTTTTGGGGGGGGGAGACAGAGAAAGAAGGGGATTTTTTTTTTTAATTACTAAAAAATAACTAATCTCTTCACTAGTTATGGGTTTGTTGAGGTTTTCTACCTCTTTTTGTGTTTGTTTAGGTAGGTTATGTGCGTGTAAGAATTTGCCCACGTAATCTAAGTTATCACATTTTTTAGAGTACTATTTTTCATAATATCATTATTAGTTTTTTTTTTTTTTAATTTCTGTTGGATCGGTTGTAATGTCTCTGCTTTCATTCCTTGTTTTGGTTATTTTCATTCTCTCCATTTTTTTTTTTCTTTGTTAGTTTAGTTAAAGTTTTGTTAATTTTATTGATCTTCTCAAACAACCAATTTTGGTTTTGGTAATTCTTTCCGTTGTTTTTTCTATTTATTTCTGCTCTATTTTTATTATCTCTTTCCTACTAATAGTTTTGAAACCCACCCAGTGGTCCCACAGGAGAAAGACCTGGTGATCTAGTCCTGTAAAAATTACAGCCTAGAAAATCCTATGGGGCAGGTCTGCCTTGTCACATGGAGCCACTCTAAGTTGAAATTGATTTGATGGCACCTAACCACGACAACAAGTAGTTCTGGGATTATTTTACTCTTCTTTTTCTAGTTCCTTAAATTGTAGAGTTAGACTGTTGAGTTGAGATCTTCTTTTTTGATGTAGGCATTTATTACTATAAATTTCCTTCTGATGACTCTGCCTTCAGTGTATCCTTCGGTATATTGCATACAGGTTTTGGTATATTGTATTTTTATTTCCATTTAGCTTGAAGTATTTTTTTTTTCTTTATTTTTTTTAATCTTGACATCTTCCCTGGCCCATTGGTTGTTTTGTAGGAACTTATTTTGTGTGTGTGGTAAATACATAAGTAACAAAACATTTGTTGTTTAAATATTCTTCACAAGTACAATTCAGTGACATTATGTTCATCTTGTTGTTCAAAAATCACCATTACCTGTTTCCATATTTTTCCATCAGCCTTAACAGAAGTTCAGTATCCTTTAAGCAATAACTCCCCTTTTCCCCCTCGCTCTCGCCTACCCCTCATAACCACTAATAAACTTAGGTCTATATGTTCTTGTTTGGTGCCGTCAAGTAGGTTCTGACCCCTAATAACCCTATGTAAAACAGAATGAAATGCTGCACCGTCCTCCACCATTCTCACGATTGTGACTATGTTTGAGCCCATTGTCTGTATATACTTGCCTATTATAAGTATTTCATATAAGTGGGATCATACAATATTTGACCTTTTGTGACTTACTTATTTTACTCAGCATAGTGTTTTCAAGGTCCATCCATGTTGTAGTATGTATCAGGACTTCACTTCTCTTATGACTGAGTAATATTTCATCACATGGATGTTTTTGTTGTTAGGTGCCACCAATTTGGTTCTGATTCATAGTGACCCTATGTACAACAGAATGAAACACTTCCCGATCCTGCACCATCCTCAAAATCATTGTTGTACTTAAGCCCATTGTTGCAGCCACAGTGTCAATCCATGTCGTTGAGGGTCTTCCTCTTTTTTTTGCTGACACTATACTTTATCAATCATGATGTCCTTCTCCAGGGACTGATCCCTCCTGACAACATGTCCAAAGTATATGAGAAGTAGTTTCACCATCCTTGCTTCTAAGGAGCACTCTGGCTCCTTAGAAAGCATTTCCCAAGACAGATTTGTTCGCTCTTTTGGCAGTCCATGGAATATTCAATATTCTTCTCCAGCACCACAATTCAAAGGCGTAAATTCTTCTTTAGCCTTCCTTATTCATCATGCAGCTTTCACACATGTATGAGGCAATCGAAAACACCATGACTTGGGTCAGGTGCATCTTAGTCTTCAAGGTGACATCTTCGCTTTCCAACACTTGAAAGAGGTCTCTTGTAGCAGATTTGCCCAATGTAATGCATCTTTTGATTTCTTGACTGCTGCTTCCACGGGTGTTGATTGTTGACCCAAATAAAATGAAATCCTTGACAATTTCAATCTTTTCTCCGTTCATCATGATGTTACTTATTGGTCCAGTTGTGAGGACTTTTGTTTTATTTATGTTGAGGTGTAATCCATACTGAAGGCTGTGGTCTTTGATCTTCATCAGTAAGTACTTCAGGTTCTCTTCACTTTCAGCAAGCAAGGTTGTGTCATCTGCATATCACAGGTTGTTAATGATTCTTCCTCCAATCTTAATGCCCCATTCTTCTTCATATAGTCCAGCTTCTCGAATTATTTTTTCAGCATACATATCGAAAAGGTATTGTGAAATGATACAACCCTGACATACACCTTTCCAGACTTTAAACCATGCAGTATCCCCTTGTTCTGTTCAAACAATTTCCTCTTGATCAGTGTACTGGTTCCTCATGAGCACAATTAAGTGTTCTGGAATTCCCATTTTTCACAATATTATCCATAATTTGTCATGATCCACACGGTCAAATTTCTTAGCATAGATGAGTGAGTACTTCCAGCACTGCATCCTTTTGTTGAAATATGTCAATTGGTACTCTGTCAATTCCTTGAGCCTTGTTTTTCACCAATGCCTTCGGTGTAGCTTGGACTTCTTCCTTCAGTGCCATTTGTTCCTGCTTTTTTTATAAGCTGCCTCCTGAAATGGTTGAACATCGACCAATTATTTTTAGTATAGTGACTCTGTGTATTCCTTCTTTCTTCTTTTGATGCCTCCTGAGCAGTTTAATACTTTCCCCATAGAATTCTTCAATATTGCAACTTGAGGCTTGAATTTTTTCCTCAGTTCTTTCAGCTTGAGAAATGCAGAGCATGTTCTTCCCTTTTGGTTTTCCATCTCCACGTCTTTGCACATGTCATTATAATACTTTATTTTGTCTTCTCAAGGCACCATTTGAAATCTTCTGTTCAACTCTTTTACTTCATTATTTCTTCTTTTTGATTTAGCAACTTGAAGTTCAAGGGCAAGTCTCAGGGTCTCTTCTGACATCCATTTTGTCTTTTCTTTCTTTCCTGTCCTTTTGCTTTCTTCATGTATGATGTCCTTGATGTCATTCCACAACTCTTCCATCATTAGTGTTCAATGTGTAGAATCTGTTCTTGAGATGTTCTCTAAATTCAGGTGGGATATACTCAAGGTGATACTTAGGCACTCGTAGACTTGTTTTAATTTTCTTTAGTTTCAGCTTGAACTTGCATATAAGCAATTGATGATCTGGCCCACAGTCTACCCTTGGCCTGGTTCTGACTGATAATATTGAGCTTTTCCACCATCTCTTCCCACAGACGTAGTTGATTTGATTCCTGTGTATTCTATCTGGCAATGTCCACAGGCATAGTAGCCATGTATGTTGGTGAAGAAAGGTATTAGATCACATTTTTTAAAAATCCATTCATCTATTGATGAACATTTAGATTGTTTCTACCTTTTGGTTATTGTGAGCAGTGCTTCAATGAACATTGATGTACAGAATCTGTTTGCATTCCTGTTTTCAATTCTTTTTGATATTTATCACGAGTGGCTGGAATTTCTGTATCACATGGTATTTCCGTGTTTAACTTTTTGAAGAACCACCAAACTGTTTTCCACAGTGGCTGTGTTGGTGAGAAATCTACAGGGGTGTGCAAGGGTGGACTCTGAAGAAGCTTTGAACACTCCCTGAGGCAGGTTACCTTCTTTACTACTGGGCTAGAGCTGAGAAAATGAGAGTCATTGTAACTCTGAACAAATTGGAAGCTCTGTATATTATATGGGACTGGGTAGCCTAGTTTCTGAAATGAGGCCAGGGCTGGTTAATTTAATTGACTAAGACTTTTTTTTATTACTTTGGACTGATCAGAGAATTCATAAGACTGCTTGAGGGTTTTTTTTTTTTTTTTTCCCCAGGGGAAAGAGGAGCACTCTCCACGCTGAATAAACCATTCAGGGACAATGAGATATAAAACAAACATATTTTTTAAATTATACCCATAAGCCTTGTGTTTTCAACATTACTAGTACACACACACACACAAAAAAAAAAAACTCTTTTTTTTTATTAGATGATAGAATGACAAACAAAAGATGGCATAGCTCTTTGGCATGAATACTAAAGAAGCAGAAAGTTTTACTTGATGTAAGAGAATTTAGACTTTATCAGCAACTCTAAGGTGTAAGGAAGAGGCAGGTCCCACCTTTGACCCACAGATACACAGAATGTGAGTGAGTTGTAGCTATTTAAGAGAAGAGTCATGGGAAGCCACCTTTCTTCAGTCAAATATAGAGGATAGGAAACATTCTGTGACGAGGCTGAGTAAGTTGGTTTATCTGGAACGGGCAACTTTGAGTTGTACAGAGTGGAGGTTGAGTCAGGGTAGAGAGCAGAGAGCAGTAAAAGCAAGATAAAAAACAAAGAATGGGTCAACAGAGAAGCTTGTATTTCCACTGATGACTCAGGAGGACAGAGGTGGAGACCGGGCAGGTAAGCTCTGGAGAAGTTGGACCAGGGCCTGAGCCTCTCTCCAAGAAGTCTGCCATTTCCTGTCTTGATTGTGCTGAATTTTAGTTTTCCCCTGCCATTTCAATGTCTAATTCAATTGCATTTAGTTGTTGAGGTTCCTGTATAATATGTACTTAAGGAATAGAAATCAGATCTTCAAGAGGCACATTTATGAATCTCCATTCATGATTATCATTCATTGGGGCCTGGCTCTTGAGTGTTTGGACTCATCTCTATGCCAGTTTTTCTTTACATGCTTCTGTAAAAAATAAATAGCATAGTGCATTTACAAAAATACTTCATGGGAGGCTGATGCGGTTGGCAAACAAATGTAGAAGGTGCATGTTATTTGGTAAAAATACGGTACTTACACATTTGACATATATATTATATTTAGTAATATACGACGGCACTGGGACTGGGGGTTTATTACGGTTAGTTGTCAAGAGTTAATTTATGCAAATCTGTCAGTGGCTTCATCAAAATTATTTTCTTTGCACATTCATGTTCAGTAGACAATGTAGCCAGGTTTGCCAATTTACCTTCCCTTATCAAACCAAATAAAAAAAAAAAAACCCTTTGCTGACGAGTTGATTCTAACTCATAGCTATGCTATAGGACAGAGTAGAACTGCCCCATAGGGTTTCCAAGGAGCAGCTGATGGATTTGAACTGCCGACCTTTTGGTTAGCAGCTGTATCACTTAACCACTGTGCCACCAAGGTTCCATCTTCCCTTATAGTTGATTGAAAAACACTTTTTATCAATATTAATTTCAGAAAGTTTCCTTCGTGTGAAACAATAGAGAGACAAACAGAGGAAATCATGAATCTAAGGATAAGTTTGTCAGAGACTCAGAAAAATCTCATATCCCAACATGGAATGGCAGAGCTGAAGTAGCTCAAGTTCTGCTTCTTCATTTTCACAATTGCTGTGCTGGGATTGCTTATTTCGAATCTACTGTTTAAATTCAGAAAGAGCACAGGGTTTGAGGGTTTGAAAATGTTAACTGTGCCTAAAGGGCCTTGAATGAGTCTAAACACTTAATATAACCAACACTTGAAATAAATGCATGTAGTTGTGCCCATGTGTGCCTAGGGCCAGGTGTACAACTGGGAGTTCTTTGAATTGCCTTCCATGTACAATACAATGCTTATTAAAATTAGATAATAAAAATGCCATAATGAAGCTCATATGTAGTTATCAAAACACAACAACTATATTGTTGAGAATTTAGATTTATTTCAAGGAGAAGCACGCTCTCACTGGCATTGTTTAGGATTGTCAGTGTATAATGATAATAAAAAGCAAATGTACTCTAATTGGCTTTATTTTTTGTTTTCAAATTCTCTACAGTGAATACACCTCCCAATTGCCTGTACCCTCAATGGACTCCTCCCACAACCACCCTGGGGATGCCGCTGTCAATATCTCTTTATTGTGATTTCCTCTTTGAGCTCTGGGTGGCTTCCACCTCACTTCTGCACTGTATTTGATGTGATGGATTGAATTATGTCACCCAAAATTTTGTCATAAATCCTAACCTCTATGCCTGTGGTTATAATTAGACAGTGGGTTGTCTTTATGTTAATGAGGCAGGGTTTGTGTAGGGTATATCCTGAGTCAATCTCCTTTGAGATATGAAAGAGATTAAAGGCAAAACAGCAAGCAGAGATGGGCTAAGATAGGTGCCAAGACACATGGGAATCTGCAAGGAACAAGGAAGCAGAAGCTAAAGAGACAAAGGCCTTCCTCCAGAGCCGACATTGAGTAATCTTATCAGTCAGATATCCAAATTCATCACTTGCAAGTTCTACCTTCCACCAAAAATTTGAACATAATTCAGACAAGTTCTTTGCCACTGTATAAAAAGCATTGCCCTTTTTCCACTGTACAATCCCATGTGCATCATTTTCTTTTAAAGCCTCACCAGAAGCATGTTTATTGTCCACATTTCTTGTCCACATTTCTAGCAACATTCTGTTGCTGGTGCCATATGTATTCTCTAAAATGATAGAGACTTTCTCTATTGTTCTCCTCACTTCCTTCTGAGTCCTCCCCAGAATTGATTAAGAAAATGAGATTTTGAACTTAAAGTTGATTTAAGAATTTTGGGATGATATGAGAGGATGGGAAACCCTGGTGGCGTAGTGGTAAAGTTTTACAGCTGCTAACCAAAGGTTCGGCAGTTTGAATCCACTGGGCGTTCCTTGGAAGCTCTATGGGGCAGTCCTACTCTGTCCTATAGGGTCACTATGAGTCGGAATTGACTCGACAGCACTGGGTTTGGTTTTTGGTTTTTATGAGAGGATGAATGTGTTTAGCATGTGCCCAGAATATGAATTCAGGGGGCCAAAGGATGGATTGTTACAGAATGAATTGGGTCCCCCAAAATTATGTTTTGTAAGTCTTAACCTGTGGTTATGATCCCATTTGGCAATGGGTTTTCTTTGTTATGTTAATGAGGCAGGACTAGTGTAGGGCGTATCTTGAGTCAATCTCTTTTGAGATAAAAAAGAGATTAAAGGCAAGCTAGCAAGCAGAGATGAGCTAAGATAGATGCCAAGACACATGGGAATCTCCAAGGAACCAGGAAGCAGAAGCTAAAGAGACATGGAACTTCCTCCAGCAAACTCAACAGAAGCTGCTACTTATGCTTCTGCTGATTGTTCCCAGTGCACCAGGGCCTCTCACTTGTCACCTCCAGACACTGAAAAGTTCTTGGCTATGTTTCCCCAGGACATAGCAATGTTTACACGCTCACCGTTATAAATTGAATTGTGCCCCTACCCAAGAATGTGTTGAAATCCTAATTCTTATGCCTGTGGATGCAATCTAATGTGATACTTGGAATAAAGGCCTGGCAATCTACTTGTGAAAAGTCAACCATTGAAAATCCTGTGGAGCAGTTCTACTCTGACACACATGGGATCACCATGAGTTGGAATTGACTAGAAGGCATCCAGTCACAGTAATGCAATGCAATGTAATCACCATCCATAATGCAATGTAATGTAATCAGTCAATCAGTTGAGGTCAGTAGATCCTAAACCTAATCACTTCTGACTTCTGTAAAGAGCAGTATAGACACAGAGACGCAAGCATGCAAGGGGGAAAACAAGTGCTCTCTGAGTCTGTAATAGCCAATGTAAGGCTGATTTCCAAAATGTGATAACGCATATCCCACTTTCCCACTTCATCACCCTGACAACAGCCACCCACGTAACACTTTCTGTCTCTGACCTTAACTGTCCGGAGTTTGCTCTCCACAAGTTAGGATTTTATCCTTCCAGGTCCTGTCAAATCGGCAAATGCCAGCCTCTCTGCTAGCTCTCATTGACTTCAGAGGGATTGAAAATTCTCTAGAATGACTCACAAAACTCAGAGACTACCTATACTTACAGTCACTCATTTTTTATAACCAGAAAGATACAAGCAAAGGATACATGCAAGGTCTGGGAGAGATCCTAGCAGCAGGAGGCTTCCATTGTCCTTAGGAATGTGTTATAACCTCGTCTGTGCAAAGATGTTCTCACCAATCCAGGAAGCCTAAAAAAGAGAGAGCTCCAAGGTCCAGCCAGAGGAAGCCAAGTCCATTGCCATCGAATTGATTCAAGCTTGTAGTAACCCTATAGGACAGAGTAGAACTGCCCCCATAGGATTCCCAAGGCTATTATCTTTATGAAAGCAGACTGCCACACCTTTCTCCTGCAGAGCAGCTGGTGGATTCCAACCACCAACCTTTATGTTAGCAGCCAAGCACTTAACCACTGCACCACCAGGGCTCTTTCCAAGGTCCTGACCCAATTTCCACTACCGTTAATTCTGACTCAGCAACCCTATAGGACAGAGTAGAACTACCCCATAGGGTTTCCAAGGAACACCCAGTGATTAGCCGCTGTAGCTCTTAACCACTACACTACCAGTCATCCAATTATAAGTCATTGGGACCTCAATGTACATTCATGGATCAATGAATATGCATGATGGATTCCATCCTGTCTCGCTTTCTGAAGTTTGCTACCAGGGTGAGGCCTATGCAATCCTACTCATTTACATATGTTTAAGTGTTGCCTGGCTATTTTAGAAAACAAAGGGGCACCTGGATTGTTCCAGAATTCCAAAGGCTATTTTTGTAAACCAGAGACAAAGACTAAACCAAGTTCTCTGTGGCACACACTATATGACCACTGAGACAGATGAGTGTCCAAGCCCAGGAACTCCAGAGATTGCAGGTTACTAGAAAATGATCTCCCCCCACAGCCAAGCCCCGAATTCAGACTTCTAGCCTTCTGAACTGTGAGAAAATTAATTTCTTTTCTTTAAATTCACCCACTTGTGATACTTTTGTAACAGCAGCACCAGGTGCCTAAGATACTCACCTACAGTAAATAAAGTACCTTGAAGCTCCCCACATAATTCTATAGGAGTTTTCTACTCCTGGACTTGTGGACATGCCACATAAATTAAGGTCAGTACTGGTACCGTTTTCCTTGGCTCTGAATGCAGAATGAATCTTGGGTGGTTGATCTAGGGCTGCCTACCAAGGCCAAGCACCACCATGTAAAAGCTAGAGCCTCACATGTGCTCTGGGCATCCTCAGTCCATTAACTTTCACATGGACTGTTTATAGAAACCTTGCTTTAGCCAGCCCTGTCTAGACAAAGTTCCACCTGCAGATTAAGAAGCAATAGGGTGCCCCTGTGGCTTACCTCCTCATCAAAGTTCTTTTGACCCTGTGCTGGGTCCTAGGTCAACTATAATTTTCCTGAGGCCTGGCCCTTTATCTGGGTCCCTGCACTTTTACTTGAGACCCATCCAGCCCTAGGACCATATGCTTGAAGCTGCTACACATGCATTGTCATTCACCTGAGTGCAAAGATAGCACAAGGTGCAGTCACTGCCAAGGTCAAATTCCCAGAATTCACTTAGTGCCTCTAACTCAGGCCACAGAATTTAAAAGTCATGTGTACAACTATAAAAGCCTGCCTGGTAATAAAAACCTCTACAGGGGCGGAGCCAAGATGGCGGACTAGGCAGACGCTACCTCGGATCCCTCTTACAACAAAGACACGGAAAAACAAGTGAATCGATCACATACATAACAATCTACGAACCCTGGACAACAAACACAGATTTAGAGACGGAGAACGAACTAACAAGGGGAAGCTGCGATTGTTTCCAGAGCCTGGAGCCAGCGTACCAGTCAGGTATGGCACAAGCACAGAGAGCTGCCCCACCCCCCTGAACTAACCCCGGCAGGGGGACCAGCCGGTTCCGTGGGCGGCGTGGGACGCAGCCGGTAGGAGAAGTCCCCGGGAGGCAGTGACTGGTCTTGGAGCAGAAAGAGCAGCGTCCGAGCCGGGGAACCGTCCCGCAGGGATTTGGACTGGACGCAGGTACGGCATAAACACGGACAGTTGCTCCACCCCCCTGAACTAACCCCGGGAAGGGGACCAGCCGGGTAGCGCGGGCGGCGTGGGACTCAGCAGGTAGGAGAAGTCCCGGGAGGCAGCGACTGGTATTGGAGTGGGGAGAACAGCGTCCCAGCCGGGACACTCGGTCACTGCACAAGCACGGGGAGCTGCTCCACCCATCTGAACTAACCTCGGGAGGAGGCCCAACTGGTTCGCGGGGAACGAGAAGTCCCCGGGAGGCGACTGATTTTGGAGTCGAGAGTGCACCGTCCCAGTAGGGGAGCCTTGACGCTGGGCGTGGGGCTGGAAGCAGAGGATCTGACCGTGACTCCAGCGGGCCAGACCCCCCGGGGGCAATCTCCACACAGCCAGCACACATAGGGACGCGCCCGTGGGAATCTCAGATATAATAGTCATTCCAAGCAAGACAAGCACCGCTGGCTATATTCTGAGGTGCTACTCTCCTATCTCTCTGTTCCCTCCCCCACCCTCCCCAGGCGGCTTCATTAACATCTGAATAGCCTGAGCCAGAGGGAGAACTCTGATAGGGATCTGACTGCATTTTTTTTTTAGCAGATTTTCTGGAAAAACTAGTTTCCCAGTGATGGCTCGGAGACAACAATCCATATCAAACCACTTAAAGAAGCAGACCATGACAGCTTCACCAACCCCCCAAACAAAAGAATCAAAATCTTTCCCAAATGAAGATACAATCTTCGAATTATCAGATACAGAATATAAAAAATTAATTTACAGAACGCTTAATGATATCACAAATGAAATTAGGATAACTGCAGAAAAAGCCAAGGAACACACTGACAAAACTGTTGAAGAACTCAAAAAGATTATTCAAGAACATACTGGAAAAATTAATAAGTTGCAAGAATCCATAGAGAGGCAGCATGTAGAAATCCAAAAGATTAACAATAAAATAACAGAATTAGACAACACAATAGGAAGTCAGAGGAGCAGACTCGAACAATTAGAATGCAGACTGGGACATCTGGAGGACCAGGGAATCAACACCAACATAGCTGAAAAAAAAATCAGATAAAAGAATTAAAAAAAATGAAGAAACCCTAAGAATTATGTGGGACTCTATCAAGAAGGATAACCTGCGGGTGATTGGAGTCCCAGAACAGGGAGGGGGGACAGAAAACACAGAGAAAATAGTTGAAGAACTCCTGACAGAAAACTTCCCTGACATCATGAAAGACGAAAGGATATCTATCCAAGATGCTCATCGAACCCCATTTAAGATTGATCCAAAAAGAAAAACACCAAGACATATTATCATCAAACTCACCAAAACCAAAGATAAACAGAAAATTTTAAAAGCAGCCAGGGAGAAAAGAAAGGTTTCCTTCAAGGGAGAATCAATAAGAATATGTTCTGACTACTCAGCAGAAACCATGCAGGCAAGAAGGGAATGGGACGACATATACAGAACACTGAAGGAGAAAAACTGCCAGCCAAGGATCATATATCCAGCAAAACTCTCTCTGAAATATGAAGGCGAAATTAAGATATTTACAGACAAACACAAGTTTAGGGAATTTGCAAAAACCAAACCAAAGCTACAAGAAATACTAAAGGAGATTGGTCAGAGAACCAATAATATCAGATATCAGCACAACACAAGGTCACAAAACAGAACGTCCTGATATCAACTCAAATAGGGAAATCACAAAAACAAACAAATTAAGATTAATTAAAAAAAAAAAATACACATAACAGGGAATCATGGAAGTCAATAGGTAAAAGATCACAATAATCAAAAAGAGGGACTAAATACAGGAGGCATTGAACTGCCAGATGGAGAGTGATACAAGGCGATATAGAACAATACAAGCTAGGTTTTTACTTAGAAAAATAGGGGTAAATAATAAGGTAACCACAAAAAGGTATAACAACTCTATAACTCAAGATAAAAACCAAGAAAAACGTAACGACTCAACTAACATAAAGTCAAGCACTATGAAAATGAGGATCTCACAATTTACTAAGAAAAACGCCTCAGCACAAAAAAGTATGTGGAAAAATGAAATTGTCAACAACACACATAAAAAGGCATCAAAATGACAGCACTAAAAACTTATTTATCTATAATTACCCTGAATGTAAATGGACTAAATGCACCAATAAAGAGACAGAGAGTCACAGACTGGATAAAGAAACACGATCCATCTATATGCTGCCTACAAGAGACACACCTTAGACTTAGAGACACAAACAAACTAAAACTCAAAGGATGGAAAAAAATATATCAAGCAAACAATAAGCAAAAAAGAACAGGAGTAGCAACATTAATTTCTGACAAAATAGACTTTAGACTTAAATCCACCACAAAGGATAAAGAAGGACACTATATAATGATAAAAGGGACAATTGATCAGGAAGCCATAACCATATTAAATATTTATGCACCCAATGACAGGGCTGAAAGATACATAAATCAAATTTTAACAGAATTGAAAAGTGAGATAGATACCTCCACAATTATAGTAGGAGACTTCAACACACCACTTTCAGAAAAGGACAGGACATCCAGTAAGAAGCTCAGTAGAGACACGGAAGATCTAATTACAACAATCAACCAACTTGACCTCATTGACTTATACAGAACTCTCCACCCAACTGCTACAAGATATACTTTTTTTTCTAGCGCACATGGAACATTCTCTAGAATAGACCACATATTAGGTCATAAAACAAACCTTTGCAGAGTCCAAAACATCGAAATATTACAAAACATCTTCTCAGACCACAAGGCAATAAAACTAGAAATCAATAACAGAAAAACTAGGGAAAAGAAATCAAATACTTGGAAAATGAACAATACCCTCCTGAAAAAAGACTGGGTTATAGAAGACATCAAGCAGGGAATAAGGAAATTCATAGAAAGCAACGAGAATGAAAATACTTCCTATCAAAACCTCTGGGACACAGCAAAAGCAGTGCTCAGAGGCCAATTTATATCGATAAATGCACACATACAAAAAGAAGAAAGAGCCAAAATCAGAGAACTGTCCCTACAACTTGAACAAATAGAAACTGAGCAACAAAAGAATCCATCAGGCACCAGAAGAAAACAAATAATAAAAATTAGAGCTGAGCTAAATGAATTAGAGAACAGAAAAACAATTGAAAGAATTAACAAAGCCAAAAGCTGGTTCTTTGAAAAAATTAACAAAATTGATAAACCATTGGCTAGACTGACTAAAGAAATACAGGAAAGGAAACAAATAACCCGAATAAGAAATGAGAAGGACCACATCGCAACAGAACCAAATGAAATTAAAAGAATCATTTCAGATTATTATGAAAAATTGTACTCTAACAAATTTGAAAACCTAGAAGAAATGGATGAATTCCTGGAAAAACACTACCTACCTAAACTAACACATTCAGAAGTAGAACAACTAAATAGACCCATAACAAAAAAAGAGATTGAAACGGTAATCAAAAAACTCCCAACAAAAAAAAGCCCTGGCCCGGACGGCTTCACTGCAGAGTTCTACCAAACTTTCAGAGAAGAGTTAACACCACTACTACTAAAGGTATTCCAAAGCATAGAAAATGACGGAATACTACCCAACTCATTCTATGAAGCTACCATCTCCCTGATACCAAAACCAGGTAAAGACATTACAAAAAAAGAAAATTTTAGACCTATATCCCTCATGAACATTGATGCAAAAATCCTCAACAAAATTCTAGCCAATAGAATCCAACAACACATCAAAAAAAAAATTCACCCTGATCAAGTGGGATTTATACCAGGTATGCAAGGCTGGTTTAATATCAGAAAAACCATTAATGTAATCCATCACATAAATAAAACAAAAGACAAAAACCACATGATCTTATCAATTGATGCAGAAAAGGCATTTGACAAAGTCCAACACCCATTCATGATAAAAACTCTTACCAAAATAGGAATTGAAGGAAAATTCCTCAACATAATAAAGGGCATCTACGCAAAGCCAACAGCCAATATCACTCTAAATGGAGAGAACCTGAAAGCATTTCCTTCAGAACGGGAACCAGACAAGGATGCCCTTTATCACCGCTCTTATTCAACATTGTGTTGGAAGTCTTAGCCAGGGCAATTAGGCTAGACAAAGAAAGAAAAGGTATCCGGATTGGCAAGGAAGAAGTAAAGTTATCACTCTTTGCAGATGACATGATTATATACACAGAAAACCCTAAGGAATCCTCCAGAAAACTACTGAAACTAATAGAAGAGTTTGGCAGAGTCTCAGGTTATAAAATAAACATACAAAAATCACTTGGATTCCTCTACATCAACAAAAAGAACACCGAAGAGGAAATAATCAAATCAATACCATTCACAGTAGCCCCCAAGAAGATAAGATACTTAGGAATAAATCTTACCAAAGATGTAAAAGACCTATACAAAGAAAACTACAAAGCTCTACTACAAGAAATTCAAAAGGACATGCTTAAATGGGAAAACATACCCTGCTCATGGATAGGAAGACTTAACATAGTAAAAATGTCTATTCTACCAAAAGCCATCTATACATTTAACGCACTTCCAATCCAAATTCCAATGTCATGTTTTAAGGGGATAGAGAAATAAATCACCAATTTCATATGGAAGGGAAAGAAGCCCCGGATAAGCAAAGCACTACTGAAAAAGAAGAAGAAAGTGGGAGGCCTCACTCTACCTGACTTCAGAATCTATTATACAGCCACAGTAGTCAAAACAGCCTGGTATTGGTACAACAACAGACACATAGACCAATGGAACAGAATTGAGAACCCAGACATAGATCCATCCACGTATGAGCAGCTGATATTTGACAAAGGACCAGTGTCAATTAACTGGGGAAAAGATAGCCTTTTTAACAAATGGTGCTGGCATAACTGGATATCCATTTGCAAAAAAATGAAACAGGACCCATACCTCACACCATGCACAAAAACTAACTCCAAGTGGATCAAAGACCTAAACATAAAGACTAAAACGATAAAGATCATGGAAGAAAAAATTGGGACAACCCTAGGAGCCCTAATACAAGGTATAAACAGAATACAAAACATTACCAAAAATGATGAAGAGAAACCCGATAACTGGGAGCTCCTAAAAATCAAACACCTATGCTCATCTAAAGACTTCTCCAAAAGAGTAAAATACCACCTACAGATTGGGAAAGAATTTTCAGCTATGACATCTCCGACCAGCGCCTGATCTCTAAAATCTACATGATTCTGTCAAAACTCAACCACAAAAAGACAAACAACCCAATCAAGAAGTGGGTAAAGGATATGAACACACATTTCACTAAAGAAGATATTCAGGCAGCCAACAGATACATGAGAAAATGCTCTCGATCATTAGCCATTAGAGAAATGCAAATTAAAACTACGATGAGATTCCATCTCACACCAGCAAGGCTGGCATTAATCCTAAAAACACAAAATAATAAATGTTGGAGAGGCTGCGGAGAGATTGGAACTCTCATACACTGCTGGTGGGAATGTCAAATGGTACAACCACTTTGGAAATCTATCTGGCGTTATCTTAAACAGTTAGATATAGAACTACCATACAACCCAGAAATCCCACTCCTAGGAATATACCCTAGAGATACAAGAGCCTTCATACAAACAGATATATGCACACCCATGTTTATTGCAGCTCTGTTTACAATAGCAAAAAGTTGGAAGCAACCAAGGTGTCCATCAACGGATGAATGGGTAAATAAATTGTGGTATATTCACACAATGGAATACTACGCATCGATAAAGAACAGTGACGAATCTCTGAAACATTTCATAACATGGAGGAACCTGGAAGGCATTATGCTGAGCGAAATTAGTCAGAGGCAAAAGGACAAATATTGTATAAGACCACTATTATAAGATCTTGAGAAATAGTAAACCTGAGAAGAACACATACTTTTGTGGTTACGAGGTGGGGAGGGAGGGAGGGTGGGAGAGGGTTTTTTATTGATTAATCAGTAGATAAGAACTGCTTTAGGTGAAGGGAAAGACAACACTCAATACATGGAAGGTCAGCTCAATTGGACTGGACCAAAAGCAAAGAAGTTTCCGGGATAAAATGAATGCTTCAAAGGTCAGCGGAGCAAGCGCAGGGGTCTGGGGAACATGGTTTGCGGGGACTTCTAAGTCAATTGGCAAAATAATTCTATTATGAAATCATTCTGCATCCCACTTTGAAATGTGGCGTCTGGGGTCTTAAATGCTAACAAGCGGCCATCTAAGATGCATCAATTGGTCTCAACCCACCTGGATCAAAGGAAAAGGAAGAACACCAAGGCCACAAGACAACTAAGAGCCCAAGAGACAGAAAGGGCCACATGAACCAGAGACCTACATCATCCTGAGACCAGAAGAACTAGTTGGTGCCCGGCCACAATCGATGACTGCCCTGACAGGGAGCACAGCAGAGGACCCCTGAGGGAGCAGGAGATCAGTGGGATACAGACCCCAAATTCTCATAAAAAGACCAAACTTAATGGTCTGACTGAGACTGGAGGAATCCCGGCAGCCATGCTCCCCAGACCTTCTGTTGACACAGAACAGGAACCATCCCCGAAGACAACTCATCAGACATGAAAGGGACTGGTCAGCGGGTGGGAGAGAGACGCTGATGAAGAGTGAGCTAATTGTATCAGGTGGACACTTGAGAGTGTGTTGGCAACTCTTGTCTGGAGGGGGGATGGGAGGATAGAGAGAGAGGGAAGCAGGCAAAATTGTCAAGAAAGGAGAGACTGAAAGGGCGGACTCAAGAGGGGGAGAGCAAGTGGGAGTAGGGAGTGAGATGTATGTAAACTTATATGTGACAGACTGATTGGATTTGTAAACGTTCACTTGAAGCTTAATAAAAGTTATTAAAAAAAAAAAAAAAAACCTCTACAAACCACCAAGTTCAAAATGCCCTGTGCACACACTGATGTCCAAGGCCTAATCCAAGCAAATCACAGGCAAGATGTGTTTATTAGCTAACTGTGTCCCATTTGTTTCATGGCACTCACATTTTATATATCTATGTATTTTGTGTTCATTTCACTGATTTACGTTTGATACATATTTCACCTAGCAATTGTCCAAACATGTTCACACCCAATGTCTCAGGCACGGTTGTAAAAAATATAGACTTGAGTTGAGATAGACTTGGGTTTAGATATGGCTCTCCCACTTGCTAGCTATGTGACCCTGGACAAGTTACAACACCTCTCTGTACTTCATTTTGCTTGTCTGAAAGAGTATTAGTAAAATAATCTCCCTCCTAGGATTGTTGTGAGGGTAGAATGCAATAATCTGTATGATGTTCTTAATTAACCAATGACTGACTTTCAATAGAACATTAGTTATCATTACTATTCATGGTAACATAACTAATAACTCCATTAGGGCTATATGCTTATCCGCATTTAACAGATGGGCTAAGGTAGATTTCAAAGGTTGAGGAGCTGGCTTAAGGTCACACACCAAAGCAGTGATCTCAGGGCACTTTTCACTGTGCTGTGACTGACTCACCTTTCAGAGTATTCAGTGCCAAACAATACTAGCCATTATCTATCTATCCATCCATCTGTCTGTCCTCCCATCCGTCTACCTATCTATTTATGTATAGTTTGTTTTCTTGTTTGATTGTTTTGTTATTTTACTCATACCATTATTGAGTCATTTTTTATAGCATTAACTAGCTGGCCTAAGACTGGTCTTTACCTCATATTTCTCTAAATCATAGGCTTTTTTTTTTTTTCTTAAACTTACAGTTTAATGGAGCATCAGTGGAGCCCATTCTCTCTTCAAAGACTAACTTAAAAGAACCCAAGCAATTCAGTTTACATCTTAGTGCTTTAGACATTTTGTCTATAATATGGAAGGAAAAATGCTCCTTGTGCCCTCCAAAAAGAGCACTAAGGGTTTGAACTTTCATTGGCTTTGGCTTCTATGGGGATAGTATCACATTGGCTTCCTTTGTAGAGGCTGCTCATAGATGGAAAGGGACCCCATAGCAAGAACACAAGCCCAGCATGGAACCTAAACACGCTTTAGTCAGACATCAGGCCACAGTTTGGGTTTCTGTTTTCTGAGTGTCATTTGAGTAAGTGGGTCTGGCCTGCCAGCCACAATTTTGGCAAGCAGTGAGGTTTACACTGACTGTCCTCTGTCAGCTCCTGTGTGAGAGCGTTTCAAAACACTTCTGCAAGAAGCCAAAGTGACATCATTGTTACTGTTATCAGATGGCTAGCCACATTTAAGGGAGCTGGGCTGAGCCTGCTTAGGTTTGAATGGAGGAGATACAGGAATCTCATCCAGAGTATTTCCTGGATAACTCTGAGGAAAGCCTTGCACCAAGAAGGTGCCCAGGGATTATTTGCAAATCTGACCCACTGACCTTGGAAATCAGCTGGGTTTTAGAACTTTCCATTCATTCTATAGAGAGTTATTTTGTTCTCTTCGTGACTAAGGAGTCTGGCTCCCTCGTTCCATAATCTCCTAAAACGCCTGCCATTCATTAAGAGTATGAGTGTTCCCCTGCCAGACACACTTCATTTGGCAAAACCTGGTTTGTGAGGCCATAATGTCATTCCCACCAACCGTATGTCATTTTATTGTACCGTGGTGGCATGCTTGTTGACATGATGCTGGAAGCTCTACCGCTGGTATTTCAGTTACCCGCAGGGTCACCCATGTTGGACAGGCTTCACTGGAGCTTCCAGACTAAGACAGACTGGGAAGGGAGGAAGGCTTGGTGATCTATTTCTGAAAATCAGCCAAGGAAAACGCTATGGATAACAACAGAATAGTGTCTGATACAGTGCTGCAAGATAAGCCCCCTAGGTTAGAAGACACTAAAAATAGACAGTGGTCATAACAATGGACTTGAGCATACCAACCATAGTGAAGAAGGTACAGGACCAAGCAACATTGCATTGTGTTATACATGAGGTCACCATGAGTCGGAGTCAACTCAATAGTAACTAATAGCAATGTGAGTTCAGGGGAAAAAAGACAGGTTTATCTAAGATATGTTTTGTTTGGGTTTAATGCTAAGAGTGCTTATCCCACTTTGGGATAGATTTAAATGTTTCACTTTTTTTATTTTGAAGATTGTTATTGTCAATCTCAGAAGCCCTAGGTGGCACAAACGGTTAAGCCCTTGGCTACTAATCAAAAGGTTGGCAGTTCGCATCTACCCAGAGGCACCTCAGAAAACTGAAAGATCACAGACATTGAAAACCCTCTGGAGTACAGTTCTACTCTGGAACACGTGGAGTTGCCATGAGTCAGAGCCAACTCAATAACACCTGTTTTTTATTATCAGTCTCAGTTTGTAGCTAAGTTCTGTCAACTTTGTCTGAGTGTGCTCATCATTTCCTACACTGCCATCCACCACCTTCATGACGAAGACTCTCTATGTAGCTATATATCTAGGCTCAAACTCTGTTCTTCCTCATTAATTTTATCAGCACCATCTTCACAGAGTTTATTGTGGACACATGCCACCTATTGTTATATTGTATAACAATATAACACCTATATTGTTATTTATTTAATTTTTTTCTTTAAAACAATTCACTATTTATAAACAATTAATTCTCATTCTTGGTCGTTATGCTCTAGAAGGTTGCTGAGGACACTGAATTAGCGAATACTGAACCATTGCTCCTAGGAGAATTACAGGGTTAGCCAGTCAATGCATAACCTTGTTTTATGTGTGTTTCTATTAAATATCTGTGTGCCCATTAAATAAGACACCTTATTTAATATCTATTGTTGATTAAATAGTAGACTATGACAAACACCAGATTGTTGTACTGTGGTGAGTTTATCAGTTTATATATTGCTGCGACTCTGGAAGCTATGCCACCAGTATTCTAAATACAAGCAGAGTCATCCATGGTGGATGGGTTTCAGTGCAGCTTCTAGACTAAAACAAATTAGGAAGAAAAGCCTGGTGATATACCTCTGGAAATTAGCCAGTGAAAACCTTATGCATCACAACAGAATACTGTCCAGTATAGTGCTGGAAGATGAACTCCCTAGGTTGGAAGATACTCAAAGTACAAAATGGTGACTGCAATTGACTCAGGCATACCAACGATCATCAAGATGGTGCAGGACTAGGCAATGGGTTTCCATGAGTCAAAGCCAACTTAACAACCAACAACAATGGTGTTGATTCATTAACATTGAATTCATGGCCAACACACTATAATTCAACCCTGAATGAAGCTTATATAACACACGTATTTTTCCCTGTAAGGCTCGTCACAGCCTTCCTGAGGTTAGGAACACTAGACAGCACTTCGGTACTACCCGTGGGACTGTTTTAAACAGCAAAATCACCAACATAAAGCAACACCCCCCCCCCAAAAAATGTGGTACGAAGTAAATCTTGAACAGGATGCTTGTTTATAGTATGAGAGTTGAAACAAGAAAGCAGGCCTTCGCTTAGTTTGACTTCAGCTCAGAACATTAGTGAATCAAATTTGTCACCACTCTGTGCATGTCTACAATGACTGTGAAAGTATCACAAATATTGATTTTGGAGTTAGAAATTAATTTTGGCAAGTAGGCAAATGCACAAATATGGAACCCACAAATAAAGAGGATTGGCTGTATATTTATTTTAGAAGAAGCTTTACAGCACTACCATAAACAGAGAACCCGGTACTACTTTAAATAATTAGCAACAATTTGGATGTCCATCAGCCACAAGACGTTCACCAGTTCCCGTTGATTTGAGCTCAGAAACAACTCACATCTGTTTTGTTTCTCTTTCCTTACTGTCAAAGTCTTGGACTTTGCAACTGCCTTTTTCTTCTTTTTCCATTTCACTTAAGCTCACCAAGTAAACCAAAATATTTGTACCATATTTCATTATTCTTGGATGCATTTTTTTTCACATTTTAACATCTGTGAAGTCACGATGCATGTATCAATTGATAGTGAATCACAGGGTAAGTAGAAGCATTTTTTTCCTTCTTAGTGGCACATATGAAAATGGAGGTCTTACATGAATTTAGATTGGAGGAAATGTGATGGTTCCCTCCATGAACCACTGTGCATTTTTTCACTTTCTGAATTTGCTCGTGTTTTTCTCAGCCTAGCATGCCTGTCCCTACCTTTGTCTAGTCCAAAGTTGGTAATTCAAAAGCATCCAGATGTGCCTTGGAAGATAGGCCTGGCAATCTGCTTCCAAACGATCTCAGCCTTGAAAACCCTGTGGAGCCATTCTACTATGCACACATGGAGTCACCATGAGTTGGAATAGACCAGACAGCAATTAATTTGATGTTTTGATTTGTCAAAACAACTAAGGCTCAACTTAGGCGCTTACTCACCCAGGAAACTTCTTCAGACTGCCATCTTCCCAGCTGGCTCATGTATATCTTTCTCTGGGTTCCCAAATTATTGTACACCTCTCCGTATTATTATATTTCCCCATTTTATTGTGAACATCTCTATAGGAGTCTGCCTCATCCGCTGGACTGCCCTCTTTATAGGCAGCAACTGTGATGCACTCATAAGGTCAAGCAGGCAGCATCTATCTCATGGGGCTGTTAGGGGAATTAAATGAGAAAAAGTGTGAAAAGAGCCTATAGTGGTACATAACCATCACCTCATAAACTTCTTATTAATATTGTCTTCGCATTCACAAATCTAGTATAAAACTAAGGCAGAAAGAAAGAATTTGAATTAGTTATAGGAAAATAAAACTTGCTGCTTACTGGCTGGAAACTTATTCTATCCATGGAGCTGGTGGCACCTCTAAGTGATTCAAACAAGGCGGCAGAGTGGTTGAGAACTCCCTGAGTAACCAAAAGGTCGGTGGTTCAAATCCACCTGCCGCTGCTTGGAAACCCTGTGAGGCAGTGCTGCTCTGCCCTATACGGTTGCTACGAGTTGAACTCGACTAGATAGCAAATCATAAGATTATTTTATCCACCGAAGATCTTCAAGGTCTTGGAATCATGCTAGATGCTCAGCGAAAAATGAACTTAAGAGTCGCAACATTTACCCTTCACATGTTTCACATTCTATGAACGAAGTAACACTTACCTAAAATTTAGATCAATGAAAATAACCCTGGTGGCATAGTGGTTAAGTGCTATGCCTGCTAACCAAAAGGGTCGGCAGTTCAAATCCGCCAGGTGCTCCTTGGAAACTCTATGGGACAGTTCTACTCTCTCGTATAGGGTCACTATGAGTTGTAATCGACTCGACTGCACTGGGTTTGGGTTTTTTGTTTTTTTTTAAAATAACTATCATCCTGGGTAAAGAAAAGAAAAATTGGTCCATCAACTGACAGCTGAAATCGTGTTTGTCTCCTGTGTTTTCAGGGAGGCTACATGAGGCTAACTAGAAAAAAGAAAAGAAAAACAAAGGAAATTTCTGGGCACTTCTGGCTCATGCCATCTTTCCCAATAAAATTCAAATTATTTCACAAGCTTTAACTGAAAAAAATCCAGAAAGGGAGAAAATTAAAAAAAAAAAAATTGCTGCCAAGTCAATTCTGACTCATAATGACACTATAGGGCAGAGTAGAACTCCCCTATAGGGTTTCCAAGGCTGTAATCTTTATGGAAGCAGATTGTCACATCTTTCTCCCATGGGGTGGCTGGTGGGTTTGAACCACTGATCTTTTGGGTTAGCGGCCCAACACTTAACAACTGTGCCACCAGGGCTCCTTCAGTAAAGGAGACTGAAGAATAAATTACAACAAGGGCCATTTTTTAATTTGACTTTGGAAAAGGAGTATACAATTATAGTCATCAAATACAGAAATGCCTATATTAATGGCAAGTGATTAAAAAGTTGGGGGAGGGGACATGGCAGCAATGGAGAAACATCTCCATCTTATGCTTTCTTCAGATGTAGTTAAGTCAGCCTTTCAGTGTGACATGACTTTTTCACATTTTGGGCATACCTCAGTTTTTTTGGTTTTTGATCTTTTCTCCAAGGACATATAAATTCATGTTGAGGGTGAGATGTGGCCTTCAAACTAGCATTTTTCCTAGCCTGGTGGCTGGAACTAATTAGCCCTACAGTGAATCCCATCGAGTCATTCTTTACGTTCATCTTTCAACACCTTTAATTTTAAGAACTCTTAAATACTCAGCTATTAACAGCAAAGAAGCATAGTGTTTGACATGTTATATTTGTTGATTTAATGCAACCATATTACTCTTCCAGAACAGGTTATAAAAAATGAATCCAAGAGCATTCAGCACATAGAAAAAACTTACCAGTGGCTGTGGGAGATTAGGGCAGCTCGTGAGGGCAGAAGAATATTCTTCTGCTTAAAATTGATTATTATAGTGTGAAACAGATGAATATAAAACATTGAACAAACCTCTCAAATCACTGTCTCCCTTTAGGGAAAAAGTGTGTGATTTGGGAAATTTTAGCGCAGTAGAATAAGAGCCCAGGACGTATCATTTTCCACACGTTGCTCCAATCTCTAGACAGATAATCTCACTCTAAGGATATTTGTCCAGCACTTGTCTATTAGTTTGTTGTACTGTGGTAGCTTGCATGTGGGCGTGATGCTGAAAGCTATGCCACCAGTATTCAGAGTCACCTATGGTGGACAGGTTTGAGTGGAGCTTCCAGACTAAGACAGATACGGAAGAAGGAGTTGGTGATCTACTTCTGAAAAAATGGCCAGTGAAAACCTTATGGACAGCAGCAGAACATTGTTGATATAGTGCCTGAAGATGAGCCCCTCAGGTTGGAAGTCACTCAAAATGTGACTGGGGAAGACCTGCCTCTTCAAAGTACAGTAGTCCTTAGTGACACGGATGGGGTAAAGCTTTTGGGACCTTCTTTTGCTCATGCAGCATGCCTTAAAAATGAGAAGAAACAGCTGCGTATATCCTTTAATAATCAGAATGTGGAATGCACAAAATATGAATCAAGGAAATTTGGAAATTGTTAAAAGTGAAATGGAACACTTAAAGATCAATATCCCAGGCATTAGTGAGCTGAAATGGACTGGTATTGGCCATTTTAAATAGAATCGGACAATCATATGGTCTATTACGGCAGAAATAACGAATCGAAGAGGAATGGCATTGCATTCACCCTCAAAAAGAACATCTCAAGATCTGTCCTGAAGTACAACAGTGATAGGTACAAAGGTGAAAGGATAATATCCATATGCTATAAGGAAGGCCAGTTAATGGATTATTATTTAAATTTATGCACCAACCACTAAATGCAAAGATGAAGAAACTGAAGATTTTTACCAACTTCTGCAGTCTGAAGTTGATCAAACATGTAATCAACATGCATTGATAAATACTTGTGATTGGAATGTGAAAATTGGAAAAAAAGAAGAAGGATCAGTAGTTGGAAAATATGGCTTTGATGATAGAAATGACATGGGAGATTGCATGACAGGATTTTGCAAGACCAATGACTCACTCATTGGAAATACCTTTTTTCAACAACATAAATGGCAACAATACATGTGGACCTTGCCGGATGGCATACACAAGAATCAAATTGACTACATCTGTGGAATGACACAGTGGAGAAGCTCAATATCATCATTCAGAACAAGGGTAGAGGCCAACTGCAGAACAGACCATCAATTGCTCATTTGCAAGTTCAAGTTGAAGAAAATTAAAACAAGTCCTTAAGAGCCAAAGTATGACCTTGAGTATATCTCACCTGAATTTAGAGACCACTGCAAGAACAGATTTTATGCACTGAACACTAGTGACTGAACACAAGACAAGTTGTGATATGAGATCAAGGACATCATACATAAAGATAGCAAAAGGTTATAAAAAAAGACAGAAAGAAAAGAAAAAAGAACAAAATGAATGTGAGAAGAGACTCTGAAAAGTGCTTTTGAACGTAGAGTGGCTAAAGCAATAGGAAGAAATAATGAAGTAAAAGAATTGAACAGAAGATTTCAAAGGGTGGCTCGAGAAGACTAAGCAAAGAATTATAATGAAATGTACAAAGACCTGGAGTTAGAAAACCAGAAGAGAAGAACACATTCGGCATTTCTCAAGCTGGAAGAACTGAAGAAAAATTCAGCCGTCGAGTTGCAATATTGAAGAATTCTGTGGGCAAAAATCAAATGACACAGGAAACATCAAAAGATAATGGGAAGAATACACACAGTCACTATACCAAAAAGAACTGGTCAACATTCAAACATTTCAGGAGGTAGCATATGATCAAGAACTGATGGTACGGAAGGAAAAGTCCAAGCTGCACTAAAAGTATTGGCAAAAAACAAGGCTCTAGGAACTGACAGAATACCAACTGAGATACTTCAACAAAGGGGTGCAAAGCTGTAAGCACTCACTCATCTATGCCGAGAAATTCGGAAGACAGCTGCCTGGCCAACTGACTGGAAAAATCCATATCCCTGGCCATTCCAAATAAAGATCATCCAACGGAATGCAGACATTTTTGAACAATATCATTCACATCACATGCAAGTAAAATTTTGCTGAAGATAATTCAAAAGCAGCTGCAGCAGTGCATCTGCAGGGAATTGACAGAAATTCAGGCTAAATTCAGAAGAGGACATGGAATGAAAGATATGATTGCTGATGGCAGATGGGTCTTGGCTGAAAGCAGAGGACCCAGAAAGGTATTCACTTGTGTTCTGTTGACTACGAAAACGCATTTGACTGTGTAGATCATGACAAATTATGGATAACACTGTGAAGAAGAGGAATTCCAGAACACTTAATTGTGCTTATGCAGAACCTGTACATAGAAAAAGAGACACTTGTTCGAACAGCACAAGGGGACGCTGCATGGTTTAAAATCAGGAAAGGTGTGTATTAGGATTGTATCCTTTTACCATACTTATTCATTCTGGATGGTGAGCATATAATCTGAGAAGCTGGACTATATGAAGAAGAACAGGGCATCAGGGTTGGAGGAAGACTCATTAACAACCTGTGTGTGATATGCAGGTGACACAACCTTACTTGCTGAAAGCGAAGAGGACTTGAAGCAGTTACTGATGAAGATCAAAGACCACAGCCTTCAGTATGGATTACACCTCAACATAAAGAAAACAAAAATCCTCACAACTGGACCAGTGAGCAACATCATGATAAATGGAGAAAAGATTGAAGTTGTCAAGGATTTCATTTTACTTAGATCAACAATCAACATCCATGGAAGCAGCAGTCAAGAACCCAAACCACTCATTGCATTGGGCAAATCTGCTGCAAAAAAAAACTCTTTAAAGTGTTAAAAAGTAAAGATGTCACCTTGAGGACTAAGGTGTACCTGACTCGAGCCATGGTATTTTCTGTCACCTCGTATGCATGTGAAAGGTGGACAATGAATTAGGAGGATGGGAGAGAATCGATGCATTTGAATTATGATGTTGGCGAAAAATATTGAATATACTGAGGACTGCTAAGACTTTTTTTTTTTTTTTGCTAAGAGAACAAACATATCCGTCTTGAAAGAAGTACAGCCAGAATGCTCCTTTGAAGCGACGATGGTGAGACTTCATCTCACGTACTTTGGACGTGTTATCAGGAGGGACTAGTCTCCCGAAAAGGACATCAAGTTGGGAAAGTAAAATGTCAGGGAAAAAGAGGAAGCCACTCATCAAGATGAATTGACACAGTGACTGCAACAATGGGCTCAAATATAGCAAGGGTTTTAAAGACGACACAGGACCGGGCAGTGACTCATTCTGCTGTACATAGGGTCACTATGAGTTGGAACCAACACAACAGCACCGAACAACAACAACAAGGATACTTGTGTATATATTGGTGTGTTTTAAGGAAGAGATGTGGAGAAACTCTGCCTTCATGCGCTATAATTGGTTGGTTTTTTCCCCCCAAAGTCACGGTGTTTTGGATTACCCCGGTTCATCCTGGGTACTGGGCAGCCAAGGCTATACTCGCATCATCTGGTGTTATGCCAACAATGTAATTTTGGATTTGTTTCAACTTTTGCTCTCGTTTCCCATAGCAGATACTTCAAACTTTCTCCGCTTTCCTCCTACCATATTACCGCTGTTCTTGTTCCCAGGGCTCGAAGTTTCCTTTTATTTCACAAATATCGTAACTGATGGGGAAGAACAACCTTCACTTTCAGTGATCACCTGCGTTGAAGCCCATCCTCCACCACTGCTGTCACATGGATGCGTGATAGTGGCCTAGTGATAACTCTTCCAATAGGTGAAGCCAGTTTCCGCGGAGTCGACTCCTGCTCCCGGGGACCCTGTGTGTCAGAGCAGGACTGTCCTCCACAGGGCTCTCAGCGGCTGAATCTGTGGATGTAGATCAGCAGGGCTTTCTGTTGAGGCACCTCTGGGGAGACTCAAACCTCCAACCTTTCAGTTATCAGCTTAACATGTCAGCTGTTTACACCACCCAGGGACTCCCTCTCAACTCACGTTGTTGTTTTTGTTAGTTGTTGTTGAGTTGATTCCAACTCACAGTGACCCCATGTGTGCCAAGTAGAACTGTTCCATAGGGGTTTCCAGACTGTGAACTTTCAGAAGCGGATCACCAGACCTGTCTTCCAAAGCACCTCTGGGTGGCTTCAAACTGTCAACCTTTCAGCTAGTAGTTGAGCGCTTAACCATTTGTCCCACCCAGGGCCTACCTCTCAACCCATACCCTGGATCAATTCCATCCTGCATCCTCTCTGGATGTTCCTTCTCAGTTTCTTTAGGGTCAATATTTTATTTGCTAATCCCCAAAGTCTGACTAACCACTCTCTATTCTGAATTTTTCTCAATTATTTCCGTGGCTTTAATTAGCTCCTGAAATGTTTAGGGCCTCAAGATGACTCCTCCAATTTGACTGTTCCTAGAGCTTCTAACCCATATACCCAGTGTCCTAAGGGCCATCTCCACTTGGAAGACTTTTCCAAATCTACACGTGTGAACTAAATCCAAAACCTTTCCTCCCCTGTATTACCAGTCTCAATGAGGACACCAACATTCCTGCAATTGCCTAAGCCTGAATCTTAAAGACCATCTCAGACTCCTGCTCCTTTGTCACTTCCTCAGTATCCAAGAACTTTTGGTCCATCTCCTAAATATATCTCAATTTAGATTACCTTTCTACATCCTAGATGTAAATACCCTAGTTCAAGACAACATCACCTTTTACCGGGAGTATTCTAGCATAAATACAGCTAGGCTAGATTTTCTCAAATATAGCTTCCAACAATTCCTATTCCTTCATCCACATGTAATAGTCTCTCAATCCATAAAACCAGTTGCCATTGAGTCAACTTTCCAACAAGAGGCTGGGAGGTTGTTCCTCCCAACAAGATATAGAGTCAGTTTTCCTCTCGTTGAATCTTGTAACTTGCTTTGATCAGTAGAATATAATGAAAGTTTTGACTTTTAAGACCCCTTTCACTCTCTTGAACCCTGAGCCACAATTTAAGTAGTTTGACTATTCTGCAGGAGAGAGAGGCCCAGTTAGTCCCCAGTCAATCCAGCCATCCCAGCTCAGACACCAAACATTGAGTGAAGCCATCTTGGATGTTCCAGCCACAGCTAATCCCCTCAAATGAGTGGAGCCTCATAACTGACCCTAGCTAACACCTTGTAAAGTAGAGATGAGCTATCAAAGCCAATCCCTGTCCGAATCACAGAATCATGAACAGATCAATGGATTTTGTTGCTTTAAATCATTAAGTTTTGGGCAGTCTGTTATACCTCTGAGCACACACACGCTCACAAGCCTCTGTCACACCTATAGCTAGATAGATTAGATAGGTAGGCAGGCAGGCAGGCAGCCAGCCAGAGAGATAGATAGACAGACAGACAGATAGATAGATAAGCTCAAGCAGTTTTGCTTGAGCAATCCAGAGCAACCATTTGCCAATATCGAATTTCTCCATTATGTTATTAACTGAAGTTTTTGAAGAAAAAAAGATTAACAATTGTTCAATTCCAGTTATATTCATTTCAAACTTTTGATGATTTTTCTTACTCTAAAATTTACTCTTAGTTCAATTTCCTCTACATTTTTATTTCCATGTTTAAAAATAGTATATTTATCTTTATCAGGGGCTTTTTCAGTGAAGTCTACATGATTAGACAGATGAATAACGTGAGACCATATTTTACAGTTTCTGACACACCTCATCCAATGTCGATTGTCCTAATTGTACAAAGTTGTGCGTTAAATTTGTGTTGTTGGTGGAGATAATTTTTGTTCCAATTTCCTTGGTGAATTATGAGATACTTAAGGTAATATATAAAAGCAATTTTTAATTCTGTTCAATATATTAGGAGACACAGGAGGAAGGATTGGGGGCATTGTTGCCAGGACTCCTCAATTTCTGAGTGCAGTCATAATAAGGAGGGCATGCCCACCTATGAGGACCATGTGGGTTCAGTGGTGCAAGTCTTATTTTCCATGCAGGAGATGTGGGATTGATTCCTGGACAATCCACCTCAAGCACAACTACTACCCATCTGTCAGTGGAGGCCTAAGTGTTGCTCTGATGTTGAACAAGTTTCAGCAGAGCTTCTAGACTAAGAAAGACTAGGAAGAAAGGCCTGGTGATCTCCTTCTGAAAACCCTAAGGATCACAGTGGTCTAATCCACAACTGATCATGGGGATGGCACAGGACCGGGTAGTGATTTGTTCTGTTGTGCATAGGGTCACCATGAGCCAGGGGCTGACTGGACAGCAGCTGATGACAACAGTAACCCACCTAAACTGTCCTAGAGAGCACACTTGGAAATTGTGAGGACACATTCCAAGCCAAGGAAGGGCCAAGGCCACACCTTGCGCCACAATAAAATCCAAGCTGACAGTTGCCCCTGGATTTTTCTCCACATTGTCTTTCTCAGGCCACGGTAGGACACGTGAAGAGAGACACGGGCAGATGCTGCTGTGAGAGGTTCCGCGGGAAACTGCCCCCAGAGTCACTGAGAGAAGTCAGGACGAGATGATGGTTATTAGAAGGAATGACCACCAGAAAGCTGCTAAACAGCTCCTAGCAGCCACTGATGCCCAGATGGGGACCGGAGCAGAGCAAGGCTCAGCAGATGTGATGTGTAAGAAACATCTCAGTCTTCCCTAAGGGGAAGCAGCATCCCAGCACCTGCTGGGATACTTGTGCAGCTAAATAAAGGGAAAATCTCTTGTCAGTTGACTGGTTGTGTCAAAATTCCAGAAGCTCCATGGAGCAAGGTTTGAACCAGTTGGTGCTAATTACACTGAAGGTAACCAGGCCTTCAGACTCTCCAAGAGCTGTGTGCCAAGGCAGAGCATCTTTACCAGCATTGATCTTTTATTGCTTTGGAGATTAAAGATCAGTTTTGCTGGTCAGAAAGACTCAAAGGAGGCAAAGGAAGCACCCAGAAATGTGTGTCACGGCACACTGGAGTCCTTCCATCTCAAAACAATGTAGTTAACACAAGGACAGGGGAAGAGGGTTGGGATAGCCTTCGCCTTTACAAAAGGATTCAGACCACATTCCTTTCTTGGTTTACAGGGATGCTCAAGGGAAAACAGCTGCTTTCATTGTGGTTGGACCCCAGTGTCCACAGCCCTATCATTTGGTTTCCTCGAAAATCATTCTCTCATCCTCAGTCCGAATTGTCCAGGAAAGCAGGGATAAGACCAAGTTTATCCACTAGAAGCACGGGTCATTCATTTTCTCTGTCCTGTGATTTGAGGGGCTCTAGCCCCGACGAGCCCTGGTGGTGCAGTGGTTAAAACACTTGGCTGCTAACTGGAAGGTCAGTGCTTTGAACCCACCAGCCGCCCCGTGGGAGAAGGATGTGGCAGTCTGCTTCCGTAAAGATTACAGCTTTGGAAACCTCATGGTACAGTCCTACTCTGTTCTTTAGGGTCGCTATGAGTAGGAATCAACTCGATGACAATGTGCTTGATTTGGTAAAGAGTATCTCCAGCACTTATTTGTCAGTCTGTCTTAATGTAGTGGTTTGCATGTTACTATGATGCTGGAAGCTATGTCATCAGTATTTCAAATACCAGTAGGGTCACCCATGGTGGACAGGTTTCAGTGGGGCTTCCAGATTAAGACAGGCTGGCAATCTACTTCTGAAAATTAGCCAATGAAAACATTATGAATCACAACAGAAAGTTGTCCGATATAGTGCTGGAAGATGAGCCCCCTAGGTTGGAAAAGACTCAAAACACAGTGGCCACAACAATGGACTTCGGGATACCAATAATCGTGAAGATGGTGCAGGACCGGGCAACATTTTGTTCTGTTGGAGATGGGGGCGCCATGAGTCAGAGACAATTTGACGGCAATTAACGACATCAGAAGAGTGGACCCTTTGAGGAGGTGGGACTGTCCACTTATTGCTTGAATAGAAATTCTAATATTTGGCCCCTCTCTATTAAATATCTTTTTTTTTTTTTTTCCTGTCGGATCTGTGTAGACATTTCTGTGTAGATTGTGTAGACACAATTATCTAGAATTTTCAGTTTGGGCATCCAAGTTTTCCAGAATGCCTATGTCTAGTCACTGCAGAGTGTGGTAGCAATGTGACATTTAGGCTGTGATTACAGCTAAGAGACATGATTAGGAATTTGGTTGCCTTGATTATGGGAAGTTATTCTTCAAATCTAAGATTTTAATTTGACATTCATTAGGCAATAATGGTGCACATATTTTCAAGAATATCATGGAAATAGTTGCCCTCCTTTGGGTCATTGAATCTCTTCTGGGCCATGGAAGCAGGCTTTTAACTGGTTGTTCTAGCCAGCCCCTCCTCTTGAGTTTACCTCTGGGTTTTTCCCAAGAGATCTTTTTAATGCAAAACAGAGCATGTTTATCCTCTGCTTAATGGCATTTGCCACCCACAGGGTAGAATTTAATGTATTGAGCAAAGCACACAAAACTCTTCACCAGAGGTTGGCAAACTTTTTGTCTAATGGGCCAGATAATAAATATTTTATGCTTTGTGGGCCAAGAGCAAAAGCGAGCAACTGCTCTCACAGAAAGGCTAATAGTACTTTTTGTGCTTTACATTTGGAAATGTAAAAACCACTCCTCGCTGGCAGGCTATACGAAAACAGGCAGAGGGCCAGATTCGGCCTGTGGGTCATCGTTTACTGACTCCTGCTCTCCATGGTCTTGCCCTGCCCCCCCGCCCCCACTAGCCTCATCTCTGGCCACTCTCCCCCAGGCCTCAGGCTGTACTCTTCCTCTGTGCTGCTTTATGCCCTTGCCTCTAGTCTCAGCTTTTCTGTTGTTGGGAGCTGCCGTGGAATTAGCCTCCGACTCATGCACAATGGGACAAAACCCTGCGTGTTCCTGGGCCGTCCCCATGACCAGCTGCAGATCAGATTGTGACCCATAGAGTTTTCACTGGCTGATTTTCAAAAAGAGATCGCCAGGCTTTTCTTTTTAGTCCCTCTTAGACTGGAAGCTCTGCTGAAACCTAGTCAGGTGTCAGAGCAACATGTAAGCTCCCCCCCCACCCCACCCCCTCTTCCTTTCCTTTTTTAAAAAAATGTTTTCCCCTAAAACAAACACATTCCTGCGGAAGCTTCGTTGTGTAAACAGATGGATTCACATGAATGCTGCCTTGGGGACTGTATCCAGCTTGAGGTCAAGGTTAGGGGCTTGGTTCCAGATTCACCAAGTTTTGGTATTCAAAGAGGTTCTGATTTGATCTGAATTTAGTTTTTTGCCTCTTTTTATTTTTTAATGCAAAATATGCCTGAGCAAATAAGGCATCAAAACAGGTTAACACCTCAAATGGAGTCCCTGGGTGGTACAAATAGTTAACGCACTCCTCTGTTAACCACAGTGTTGGTAGCTCGAGTCTGCTCAGGGATCCTTGGAAGAAAGGCCTGGCAAACTATTTATGAAAAACCAGCCATTGAAAACCCTATGGAGCACAGTTCTGCTCTGACAAACATGGGGTCACCATGAGTGGGAGTTGATTTCACAGCAACTTTTTTTTTTTTTTTTTTAATACCTCAAATAGAAAAATGGATGCAACTCTTTGATAGACAATTCGGAAAGAAAACATGCAAACAGCCAGTCAACATATGAAAAAATTCAACCTCATTAGCCTTAGGAAATATATAAATTAAGCAGCACAAGGCTACATGTTTGTAGCTATCAAAATGGCCATGATTTTACTTTTAAGAAATTGACAATTTTCTGTGTTGTCAAGGGTGTGAGTAAATAAGAGCTCTTGGAATGTGATTTATATATTTGCATCAAAACATTTCAAAATATTATCTATAAGTGTCTTAGTCATCTAGTGCTGCCATAACAGAAATACCACAAGTGGATGACTTTAACAAAGACAAATTTATTCTCTCACAGTCTAGTAGGTTACAAGTCCAAATTCAGGGTGTCAGCTCCAGGGGAAGGCCTTCTCTCTCTTTCGGCTCTGGAGGAAGGTCCTTGTCCTCAATCTTCCCTTGGCTGAGGAGTTTCTCAGGATCAGAACCCTGGGTCCAAAGGACGCACTCTGCTCCTGGTGCTGCTTTCTTGGTTGTATGAGGTCCCCAACCCTCTGCTTCATTCCCTTTCTTTTTATCTCTTATCTCCTTTCTCGAGAGATAAAAGGTGGTACAGGCCACACCCCAGGGAAACTCCCTTTACTTTGGAACAAGGATCCGACCTGGGTAAGGGTGGTGTTACAATCCCACCCTAATCCTTTTAACGTAAAAATTACAATCACAAAATGGCGGACAACCATACAATACTGGGAGTCATGGCCTAACCAAGTTGACACATATTTTTTGTGGGGCACAATTCAATCAATGACAATAAGCCAGAACTGCCATTTCTGAGAATTTTTCCTTAGGAAAATATCACATGTATTCATCAAGGTTTATCCTTAAGATAACTCACTGCAGTACTATTTATAAGAGTGGAATTTATGGCACATCAATAAATTGAAATGTGCAGCCATCAAAAATTATGTTGTAAAAATATTTAATGATCGAAGAACATAAATTTTTAAGAAGCTGGTTATAAAGAAGTGTGTGTGTGTGTGTGTGTGTGTGTGTGTGGTGCAAATGGTTAAGAGCTAGGCTACTAGTGAAAAGACTGGTGGTTTGAACCTACTCAGAAGTGCCTTGGAAGACAGACCTGGTGATCTGCTTCGAAAAGGTCACAGCTTTGAACACCCTACTCTGCACTCATGGGGTCACCTTGAGTTGGAATGAACTTGAAGGCAACTAACAACATATACAGTCCATAGTGGTAATCTTAAAAATGGAAACTTGGGTGGAATCAAAACTGATTGTTATGCTGCTCAGGTTATTTTACAGGACTTTTTTTTTCTGTAGGAGGTTTGCTCCCGGAATTAATTTGCATCTCCCACCCTACCTCTCAATCCATTTTCCAGCAGTCAGAGGGATCCTTCTAAAAATGTAAATCAGATCGTGTCACTCTCATGCATCCAACTAGACTTAGAGTAAGATCTAGGCTCCTGAGCATGACCTGATATGCCCTGCTACCTCCGACTTCTGCCTTCCTCTTCTCTCAGACCACATGCCTGGCTGCTCGCTGGGCTCCAAACACACCAGCGTCTTTATGAACCTTCCACGTGCCAAGATCTTTGAAGGCTTTGAGGGCTGGTTGTCCTTTCTGCGGGAACGCTCTTTCTCTGACTGCTTGCATGGTTGGCGGCTCTTGCCTTCAGGTCTCAGTTCAAATGTCACCTCCTCAGAGTGGCCCTACTACCACTCCCAGTTACTCTCCACTCGTTACCGTATTTATTGCTTTCATAGCACAATCAATTTTCTTGTTTACTTGTTTACTTACTACTTCACTGCCTCTCTGTCTCTCTAGAACGTCATCCCCATGGGGTGAGAACCATGTCTGTCTTGTTCTCTGCTGAATCACCAGTGTCTAATACTGGACCCAGCATATAGAAGTAGCTCAATCAGAGGAGTAAATTGATCAAAGTCTGTGCTGCTTTTTACAGAGCTCTGGTAAAAGGAAGTAAAAATCCCAGAGAATTCCCTTGGAATCCAGAAGTTCACTGAGGCAGTGCCTCTGAATCGAGGCTTTGTCTACATAGCTATTCCTGCTGATCTCTTTTGTACCCTGGTGGCATGTACTCTGGTGCCTTCTCTGTGTCCCTTCTCCTTGTCTGAATCCTGCCAGCTCCAAAGTCCTGGCTCAACTGTAGTGGTGTAGTGCACATAGTAGATAAATACATAGACACATGGATTAAAAAAAAAAAAAAGAAAAAGAAAACCAAGCCCAACATTTCATTCTGTTGTACACAAGATTGTCATGAGTTGGAGCTGACTTGAGGGCAGCTATCTACCTATGTACCTATCTAGGTATCTAAGAATCTATCTGTGTATGTACCTAAGTATATAGCAATCTTGTGTACAACAGAATGAAATGTTTCCCAGTCCTACGCCAATCTCACGATTAGCAGTATGTTTGAGTCCATAGTTGCCGCTATTGAGCCAATCCATCTCACCCAGGGGCTCCTTGCCCTCACTGGTCCCCTGCTTCACCAACACGGTGTCCTCCTCCGGTGACTGATCTCTCCTCATGACCTGTCCAAGGCAAGCAAGCCAGATGATGTTTTCTTATGATCCATAAGGTTTTCATTAGCTAATTTTTGGAAGCAGATCTCCAGGCCTTTCTTCTGAGGCTCTTCAGTGTAGACTGGAGCCTCCAATCTTTTGGTTAGCAGCTGAACGCGTGAACCATTTGCACCGCCCAGGAACTCTGCATTCACATCAGAAAGCTAGTAATCAGGTCAGTCTTCCCGAATGAGGAATGTGTGGCTAGAATTAAGTGTAAAGAAAGACAGTAGATGAATTCACAATTTTAACACCAGCTTTCTATATTGCCAACTTGAGAGAACTCTCGCAGTAGTGGAAATGTCACTGTGGGCCTCTACTCCTAAAACAAATTCCCATGGGCCATTCTGTTTGGGTTTTTAGTCTCCCGCCACATGGAAGACCCAGTTTATTGCACTTGACATACAAACTAAAAAGCTCTCCCCGGAGCCATTCTGGTAAAATGGATACACCTGAGATGTCTAAAAGGCACCCTGACGCTAATTTCCCCAGCATCTCCTAAGCAAAGACGTAAGTAAGTGCTGTTTGAAGAGGAAGCACCATGACATATAACAGCTAACCTGTGGTGTGTTGCAAAAGAGAACAAGGCAGCCTGAAATTGCTTGTCATTTTCATCCACATGGTGGAAGAAAAGTGATTGGGAGTGGATGATCAGCACACCATTGGTCGGTGGCATTATTGTTTTATTACTATTTTCATGTTCTCGGGCAATAGGCTAGTGAAAAGAATACCCACTAAAGAGATTCTTCTGTGTAGGTAAAACAGCAGCCTCCAAGGGATATAACATGACCTTGTTTTTAAAGGCCTCACAAAACTCACAACCATATAGACCCACTGAACAAATAGAGTAGATGTCATCTGTGTTGTGGATACAATTTCCACTGTGATTCTTTAAGGTATTTTATTTCTGGTGTGCATATATTCCCAATTTGCCTAATTAATATTATGGATAAAGTGGGAAGGAATCCAAGCGATAGGGCAATTTTCTTCCCCCACACTCCCTACCCCAGCGTGGTACTTGTTATTTTTTGCTTACTCGGTAGCCTTTTGTCCTAACCCTCACCTTCTTGTACACATAGATCTTCTTTCTCCCAGGTTTGTTTTGGGCCTTGCTTGCCCAGGTGCCTAGAGAGGGTAAGCCCTCCTCAGTGCCAGGGAGTGAATCATAATCAGTCTAAGCTAGCCATGGAAAACAGGGCACTGGTGGTTCGTGGTAGAATTTTAGCTTCCCTTGGAGGAGACCTGGGTTTGATTCCTGGCCAATCCACCTCATGCACAGCTACCACCTGTCTGTCAGGGGAGCCATGTGTATTGATATGATACTGAACAGAAGATTTCAGACTAAGACAGACTAGGAAGAAAGGCCTGGCAATCTATTTCTGAACACCAGCCAGTGAAAACCGTATAGATCACGGAATTCTGATCCGCAACTGATCGTTGGGGTTACACAGGTCTGGGCAGTGTTTTCATTCTGTTGTGCATGGGATCACCATGAGTCTGGGGCTGACTTGATGGCAGCTAACAACAACAACAGGCCATGGTAATTCCACTCTCCTCACCAGTGACTGGTATTGACACGGGCATATGCCAGAAGTTTTTGGTAAATGTTTTCCTTGAACAAATAGAGATGCATAGGAGAAATGCTTCTTTTCTTTACTGAGCATCTTTAGTCTGTATTTGATGCCTGGAGGTGCAGCAGCCATCTTGTCAGCATGAGGTCAGCTGAGGATGGCAGAATGCAAAGATGGGAAGCACCTAGGACATGGCTATGTCACTTGATTAAAGTTCCCAGAACTGCCCTGCCTCCAGACTTCTTGTCATGTGGGAGAATAAAGCCTGTATTGTTTATGATACTTTTGTTTGGGTCTCGGCTATTTGCAGTCCAAAGCATCCTAGTACTTCTTCCCTAACTCCGTAGGAAGACAAAAAGAATAAGCAAAAATTATTCATTTATGACAGATGAGGTTAAGCTGAAAACAAATGGGTTAAGTTCCTAATATGAGTAGAGTTGAAACATCATTCTGTCCCTTTTTCCAGCCACTCCCAGCTCTGGTCTTTCTTTTTTTTATTTCAGTTGGAGAGAAACTGTAAGAACAGTGGTTAAAGGCTTGAGGTCTGGCATCAGACAGCTTGAGTCTAAATCTTGGTTCTGCCACTTGCTGGCTCTGCCTGTGTCTGTGGTCAAGTTATTTAACAATGAGACATAGTTTCCTTGTCTCTAAAAGAGAGATAATAATACCCTTTGGTGTTATTTTGAGGATTAAATGTGACAATGCATGCAAAGCACCTAGCACAGAGAAGAATACATGGTAAGAGCTCCATAAGTGCTCTGAGTACTTTGCCTTCTTTTCCAATCTGAAGCAACTCTCTTGGTCTCACCCTCAGCTTCCATGCCCTGGTATTTTCTTTATGCTGATTCCTCTAGCCCGTTTCTTATTTCTAATTCCACTTATAGCTCTCCCCCAGCCATGGCCTGTGATCCAGGCTCCATCTTGCTTCTTAGGCAGTGTTTCCAGCTTCTAGCATGGAGACCCCTGGACTCCACGGTCACACCTCTTTTCCTATGTAGACAATGCCTGTGGCCTCTTCCATAGGGCTGTGTGCTTTCCAAATGTAGATTTAAGTAACAGCTGGGCTGAGTAAGCCAGAAGATGCTCTGTACAAGTAAGAGGACCCCGCTGAATAACCTGGACAAATAAGAGGACTTACGAGAGCAGACTCTTAAGAGAAAGCATAATGCTGCTGTTTGTGACCCTTTTGTGGTGGGGATGCAAGTGGGTGGTAATAGGGCGAGATCCATGAGAAAGCCAGAGACAGTAACCTGTATGGTAACATGAAGCCCAGGTGAAGAACTCAGTCTCAGCACATCCCTAGCAATGGGATGGTGGGCAGGTTGCCAGGGAGAAAGACCTGTGTAGGGGATAAAGGGCTCTTTGATCATAGAGTTCTTACTTGCTAGGACCTTCCAGTCTGGGGAGGCAGGATGTCTAGGGGTAAACGAATGGGTAGATAGATGGATTCCCATTGAATAGATAAGAAATCTGAGACTGAGAGTTTAAGTAACCTCGTTAGAGAAGGCCACACAGCTAGTACGCTATACATACCGATTCTGAGTTTACTGCATGTTCTATGCCATATTGAAAGGAGAAGTGTGTCTTTTGGGTGCTCTCAAGCTTTTTTCAGAAGAACGATTTATAGAAACATATGAGTACAGACCTTGCGAACAGGCTGAAATACTTGAATTCATAAAATAAAGTAGGTGCCGTCTCCCTTGCCCTGTGACTTGCTTGCTGTTTCTGCTACACGTTTTGGTTTGAAGTCATTGTGTGCCCTGACCAGAGAAGCATGTCAGCCCCACCAACCACTGTGCATCTGTAAATGTAGGTTAACAAGTAGGCTTGACAAAGCGATACTCTGTATGTTCATAAACTTACCGGCATGTGCTGCCATGATGTGACACGCGGCCCGAGGTGCTGAAGATATTTATTAATATGATTGTCAAACCAAATGACATTGTAATGACATTTCCCAATACTTCAGGTCCAGTAATATCTTGGAACAAGATATTATGAAATTCATTTGACTCCTGAACAAAACACAGCATACAGACTAGAGCTTAAAATCTACCCTGTGTGTTTCTCTGCCTCTTTCCCCAATATCAAACTAAAATGAGTCCATTGTCTCTCATAGTTCATAAGTATATTCATGAAAAGGGAAATATGTTGTGTGGTATTTTTTTTTTTTTTTTTTTGCTTGAGATCATTTCAAGTAAATGGAGCTGCAAAATGAAATGTTGAGAGTGAAAATTATTATATCCATTATATCTTTATGTGTAGCCCACTTCTTGGAAATTTATTCATCTGTTATGCTTCATACACCATCATTTGAAAATCATCTTACATGAAAATTTTTAACCTGGCATTATTATGTGTTATACTGTGTTTCTTGTTTTCTTGGCAAAATTTGTCACCACCTCACCCCTAGGAAAGTAAATGGTTAAAAAAAAAAAATCACAGTTCTAAAGGCTGGTTGATTCCACTGGAAAGAACAGACGCATCAACCCGTTGCCTTTACCTGTTGCTGTCAAGTTGATTCCAACTCACAGTGACTTTCAGGGCAGAGCAGAACCACCCCATAGAGTTTCCAAGGCCGTAATCTTTGTGAAAACAGACTGCCACATCTTTCTCCTGTGGAGTGCCTGGTGAGTTTGAATCTCCAATCTTTCAGTTGGCAGCTGAGCACTTATCCACTGTGCCACCAGGGCTCCTTGATACTTTTCAAAGGGGGCTGTATTTCTGTTCTCCCCAGATAGACAGATAAGCTGGTATTCAATACTTCTCCTCCATTCATTTTCAAGGGGGCAATAAAAACTCTGAAATCTTGGTATTTATTTACATTTTTCTAAAGTGCAGAACAGCTTCCAAAGAGGAATGGCTGTGCTGTAGTGGCACACCATGTTTTTCTCTAAGGGTGATTGTTTTCTGAAGTGGTGCTTTCTGGAGCCCGAATTTCAGATAGAGTGGGCAAAAACATCTTTGTCTTGGAGGCAGGAGATGGGGGTTCTAAAACCATGCAGAGTTATAGGCTAGTTCTTTAAGTGCAGTTAGCCCAAACCCTACAATGAGAAAACGAGACCAAGAGACAAGGCTTGATGACGATGAGGCTAACAAATGGTTGATGGCAGGACCAGGTCTACATCGAAGACTTCCCTTCCTTTTTCAAGAATCTGTAAATTAGTATTCCCTAGTCTGACTACCAAAATTGCTTTTATATTTTGCCTTTATTATATACAGTAGAATGATATTTCGAATGCCTAGGTATTTGCAATTCAAATATTCATAATTTTATGCTGCTTAATCCCTATTAGTTCTTGGGGTTATACATGATATGATTTTGGAGAGATGTTTTACTTACCAAATCTTAACATTCACCAATCCTCCTCTCAGCGATTTCCTTCTGAGAGAGCTATATTTGCACAGAAAACAAAAATCAAATGGAAAACTAACCCAGCTCCCTCTAGGGAAGTATCTGATACCCTAACAAGCCAGGTGGCTAGGACTGTACAGGTAGATCTTTCCTGTTTTGCTTATTGCATGGAGAAAGGACATACCAATGAAGTAGTATCCAAGTACACATTGATACATGAAGTAAACAAGAAAAGAGATTTCTTTGCATTCAGGGCAAAAAAAACTTTCCAAGCTTCTTGAAGATCATGAAGCAGGACCTGAATGAGGAAAGTTTCCTACTACTAAAACATGATACAGTGATACAAGTTCTGGCCAGGCAGAGAGCAGATCTTCCCCCCACGAGGAAGGACTATTGAGGAGGATGGAAGGAGGGTGTGGAAGTGTAGGCAAATGGTCCTTCTGCTATGGGAAGACCTTCCCTCCCAAATCATTGTCAGAAAATGAGAGTTAATATAAACCTCAAATACTATTTTTTACAATAAAGGAGTAGGTCATCATTATTTTTTAAAATGTATTTCTATGCTATGATTATTTGGCCAGTTTGACCCAATAATAGCATGGGCTCTGGTGCCAGAGTGCCTGGATTGGAATCAACAGCTCCCACGTGGTGACCTTGGGCAAGGCCCTTAATCCACCATCATCACCATCATCATCATCATCCCTCACAGGGTTATTGTGAGATATGAATGAGTAAATAAATTAGTTAATACTTTCACAAAGTACTAGTGTGAATGGCTGATACACAGCAGTCACCATATGTTTGCTATTATTATTACACACATAATCATTTCGATCACTTTTATTACTCCTGCCAGTTGCTTCAGCAAATACAGTTTGTGACAAACTGCAAAGTCTAGACAATAGAAGTGGTTGATCAACCTACTGGTCCTAACCCAAACAAAAGCTGATATTTTCAAGAAGGAATGTAGTAAAGTTTTTAAGAAATTAACTTGTAAACTCTAGTAGGTTAAAAGGCTACAAAGTAATTTTATATTAGTGACCATAGAAATTCTAACTTTACATTTTAACTTTATAGACTTTTCTATCCAATGTTGGAGTTACACGGGACCTTACGAATCATTTATTCCAATGTTCTTACTTGGCTAATAGGATAACTGAGGTACAGACAGGCAGATTTATGATTTTAAATATACAAATAAAATGTCTTGTTATGGATTGAATTGTGTCCCCCCAAAATGTATGACAACTTGGCTAGTCCATGATTCCAGTATTGTATTATTGCCTACCATTTTGTCATCTAAAGTGATTTTCCTATATGTTGTAATTCCTACCTCTATGATGTTAATGAGGTGGGATTATCGGCAGTTACATTAATGAGGCAGGACTCAATCTACAACTTTAGGTTGTGTCTTAAGCCAATCTCTTTTGAGATATAAAAGAGAAAAGTAAGAAAAGAGACATGGGGACCTCATACCACTAAGAAAGCAGTACCGAGAGCAGACCACATCTGTTGGATCCAGGGTTCCCGCACAGAGAACTCCTAAACCAAGGGAAGATTGATGAAAAGGACCTTCCTCCAGAGCTGACAGAGACAGAAAGTCTTCCCCTGGAGCTGGTGCCCCAATTCAGACTTCTAGCCTACTGGACTGTGATAGAATAAACTTCTCTTTGTTAAAGCCATCCACTTGTGGTATTTCTATTACAGCAGCACTAGATAACTAAGACACATCCTAAGTAGATATTTTCCCTCCTGACACTTTGAGGAGAAAGCTCTGTTTGCAGTCACTGTTCCCACCTATTTTCTGTGTTTCTATCCTGGATGATGGAAAGGAGGTAGTCATGAAAGATGTCATCAAAGAGATGTGACTTGAAAGTGCTTTGTAAGATGGTAAAGACTTTATGGATGAAGGAGGGCAGGCACTTCCATGGTGCAACAGTTCATATAATGATCCAGATGCAGGACTATACAAGTCTACCTGTGGAGCAGAAACTAGACCAATGTGTTCCTATAAGAAGGGCAGAAGAAGATATGAGATCTATGATTAAAGGTAGGTTGGGGCAAGTTTTAAATGACCTTGATCTTGAGTGCTTTCCTTGAACTACCTCAATAGAGCAATGGGAAGTCTCTGGAAGTTTTTGAGAGTGGAAACATTTCAGAACAGCAAGATACAGTTTCATAGGGCTGCCATAACAAAGTACTACAAAATTTTACCCTCTTGCCATTCTGGAGGTTAGGAGTTTGAAATTAGAGTATTGGCCATGTGTAATCCTCCTGTGGGTTTTGAAGAGGAATCTGTTCCATACTTCTCTCCTAGTTTCTGGTAATGGCTGGAGTTCCTTTGTGTTACTTGGCTTGTAGACCACTCCAATCTCTGCCTCTGTCTTCACTTGGCTGTCTTCCCTCTGTCTCTTTTACTCTTTTACAAAGACACCATTTGTATTGAATTAGGACTTACCTTATTCCAGTATGACCTCATGTTACCTTAACTGATAACATCTTCAAAGATCCTATTTCCAAGCAAGTTAATCTTCATGGGTACCAGAGGTTAGGACTTCAACATACATTTTGGGGGACCCAATTCAATCCATAACAAGCAATGTCTAGGAAGATTAACACTGACAATGTACAGAATGACTCAGGCCAAGGAACCCCTTGCCTTAAAGTTGGTGCCTGAGGTGAACATCTTTCTTGCCTGTCCAGCACCCCTTCTCCACTTCTTCTGATACCAGAAATGCTCTTTCTGATAGGGAACACTTTTCAGGTGGCCAGGATGAAATGATCTTTCACCATAGTACCACCCTCACAGGAATGCGCCGGCCACACATGTCTGGGCAGGGTGACCCCATCTCTGACCAGAGATTTTAGTTTAGGAACGAGCATTTGTCCTAAGGCAGGCCAATTAGAGTCTTCCCTGTTGCTGTACTCACAGAACATTAAAGAAACTCTCTTTCAGTTGGAATTGCTAAGCAGTGATTATGATTAGGGACCATGACAGGCATTTTGCACAGTACAGGAGACTTAATCCAAGCCCTTACCCAGAAAAAAAAACCAGCGCCGTCGAGTTGATTCTGACTCACAGAGACCCTATAGCATAATCCAAGCCCTTACAAGTAGTAAATTCTAAGCTTTAGTAGCAAACACAGGTGAACCTCCACCTAAGAAAATGGGAGGAATTTGTTTTTGTTTTTCTTAATCAGTCCCTGTTAAACCAAACCTTTTTTAAAAGGCTGCCATACAACGTAGTCTGGGGCTAATTTAGGGCGATGAGAGAGTAGGGATGGAATCTGATAGGACAGTTGTGCAACATGATTAACATAATTAATACTGAATTGCACATGTAAAAAGGTTTAAATGGCAAATGTTTTCTTTTATATACAGTAAAGAAAAAAAAAATTGCCATCGAGTCAATTCTGATTCTTAGCAACCCTATAGGATAGAGTAGAACAGTCCCATAAGGTTTTGAAGGAGTGCCTGGTGGATTTGAACTGCTTACCTTTTGGTTGGCAGCAGTAGCTCTTAGCTACCAGGGTTTCCTTTATATATATATGTATGTATGTATGTGTGTGTGTGTATATATATACATGTATTGTGTATATATATATACTTACTACAATTGAAAAGAAAAATCAGTGTGGAAAGAGGATGAGAGCAGAAGGAGGAAAGGCGAAGAGGAAAAAGTGAGAAATCAGAGTGAGAGAAAATGAAGGAACTGGGACTTCACTTTTGAACTTTGACATAGGTTTGGAAACCAGAAGAAAACTGCACTGGAAACTGAAAACATTGGCACAGTATGGAACAAAGTCAACACACTCAAGATGGCAAACCCATCCATAGTCCAAGCCAACTCACAAGGAAAGCAGAATGTAAGCTTTTGGGGAATTCTCAGAAATTTTAGGGACTTTCCACAAGCCATGGGAAAGGGGTCCAGGCCAGTGTTTTCTAGATGTTAAGGGGCATTCTGACTTTGAATAGATTGGAATGTGTCGATCTTCAGCAGAAAGACACTGGCCTCAGAATGAGAAGGCATGGGTCCACCATGAGTTGTTTATGGGTCAACTGTGAACTTTCTGACTCGATTTCCTACTATACAAAAGGGTGGGCTTCAACTGGAGGAACTAAAATAACCCTTTTAGTTTTAAAACACCACTATCCATGACTGTAAACAGCTGTGGGATGTCTATATGGAACATAAAATAAAAGGGAGTCAGTGGAGATATACATTTCATTGGGGTGTGGCAGGAAGGACATTAATCAGTTTGGAAAGATCCAGGAATAACATGTATCTGAAAGTTTAGGTTGGTCAAAGATGCAGTAATTCTAAGAGGCCAGATAACAGCTACAAATTAATGTTGTTGCTGTTGTAAATTGCCATTGATTCAGCTCCAACTCGTGGTGACCGTATGTACAGGAGAATAAAATGGTGTCCAATCCTGCACCATCTTCATGATCCTTGGTATCTTTGAGTCCATTGTAGTTATTGTGTCAATCCATCTCCTTGAGGATTTCCCTCATTTTCGTTGAAAAAAAAAAAAAAAATTTTTTTTTTTTTTTTTTACTTTATCAACCATGATGTCCTTTTCTAGAGATTGATCTTTTCTGATCATGTGACCAAAGCAAGGTGACATTTTACCATCCAGTCTTGTAAAGAGTATTCTGGTTGTATTTCTTCTAAGACTGATTTTGTTGTTCTTCTTGGCAGTCCATGGTATATTCAGTAGTCTACAACACCATCCAAGTTAATTGCTCTGTTGTATTTTTGTAAGTTGCCATTGAGTCAGCTCCAATTCATGGTGACCTTATGTGTAACAGAAAGAAACGTTGCTCAGTTCTATACCAAGCCAAGTTAATAACCTGTTTAATCAGTTGCTATATGCCAAGCACAGAGAAATATGCTTTGCATGTATTATTTTCATAACAATTTTTTAAAGTAGGTACCCATAGTATCCCTTTCCCAGGAAACTGAAGCACAGAGATGAATCAACTTTCCAAGTTCACATCTGCTGAGGGCTAAAGCTAGGATTAGCATCCTGGTGATAAGACTCTAAGGCCTGTTTTTTTTTTAAACTACTGCATCATCTTGCCAATGGAGGAATTAGCAATGACAGTTGTCAAGATGTCACTGAAATCATAAAACTTCACATTTGCACAGCTCCTACCAGCTTTCCACACACTCTCATGTTCTGGTTATTGTGTGTGTCTCATAACACCCCTGTATGCTTGGTAGCACAAGGACTACTCTCCTTCTTCTATAGTTGAAGAAACTATGGAATGTTCCTGGATTGCACAGATGAAAGGCCAAGACACAAACCCAGACTTTCTGATAACAAAGTGGTATCCTTCCAGGGCAAACGCCAATATGCTAGATAAATGTGAGTCATTGGTGGATCAGTGGTAGAATTCTTACCTTTCATGTCAGAGACTTGGGTTCAATTCCTAGCCAAAGCATATCATGTGCAGTCACCAGCTGTCTGTCAGTGCGGGTTTGAGTGATACTGAAGAGGTGTCAGTGGAGCTTCCAGGCTAAGATGAACTAGGGAGAAAGGCCTGGAGATGTGCTTCCAAAAGTCAGCCAACGAAGACCCTGTGGACTGCAACGGTCTGATCTCATTGTGCGTAGAGTCACCATAAGTGGGGTGCTGACTCCATGACAGCTGACAACAACAAGATAAATGCAGCAAAGTCTTTCAGATGAGCCTTGAGGAATTCAAGATTCTGATACTCTGAGTTCCCAAAGCTGGGAGTGATGAGAATGATCTATCTGTTCTGAGGCTGCATTACCAATATTATACCCTTTACCCCACAAAAACTCTTATCACCTCTGGAATAATTCCTGTGGCATCAAACTGCTAAATAGAAACCAACGGCCCCTTCATAATCTCCCACCAGCATCACTCTCCTTCTCAAATTGGGGATCCAGATCTCTTCCTTGAGTCCTTGAGGCCAGACCAGTGCACTGGCAGTGGCTGATGGAAGAAGATTCTGCGGGAGTATGTAAGGGGTGACTCAGACACTCCTGAGCTTGCTAGTGCCAGGGCGTCTACACACAGGCTCATGCTTACACACAGGGACATCCTGGCTGGTCCCCAGGATCTCCCCCTATCTCCACAGTGTCCCCACAGTGTACGAGTTTGTCCACCAATTTCTAACCAGGGCTTTCTACTGAAGTTGAATCAGCTGTTGTAATGAGTCCAAAATACCAGTCAGCTTTCAGCTCAAGAGCTGCTCTCTGGCTTTGTCTGGTGTAAGTGACGTCTCCTTCACAGCCACGCTAATTTTAGCCTTAGTTATCAGCTCCAGTTTGTATAAATTCAGCCTCAGTGACGTCAGCCCTGGCAGACTGAGCAACTTGGCATGAATTGGGGTTTCAAAGAAGGAATTCCTGTAGCTAAGGATCTACCTGAAAATGTCCTGGGACTAAAGACAAAGTATGCTTCTCTCGGTCCTTGAATATGTCTCAGAAAATAAAGCCACCTACCCTGTCCCAGAGCCTGTCCAAACATGCAGGTCACTGACACCTAGAGAATTTTTATTTTAACCACAAATGAAAAAGTAAAAAATTTCCCAAATCATAGAAGGAACTCACTTGTCAAACCTAATTACTTTATTAAACATCAGGTACATTTCAACAAACAAGGCTATGATTCAGACTCACCTTGATGGTATTTTAGAACTTCTAGGAAAATGCTGCAAATATAACCAGGCAGGGGAAAAAAAAATCCAAACCCAGAGAAGCAAAAACTAGACTGGTGTTAGAATTCTTCTCAGCTTCTAAAACTACAGAATAAAAAAATAGGTTGGAGAAAAGCCACAGAGTTTTGTAAGAGGTTTAAACTCTCCATTAAAACACAAGCACAGTTGGCAAAAGTTGTGTGATAGTTACATTCACGACAACAACAGCAAAAGAGTAGCTGCTGAGGTTACTTATGTACAACCAAACACCTTACGGAATTTGGTTTCTTGGTTTAGAGGTTTAGGGTCAGGGTTTCATGGGACGTCCCAGTTAATTGGTCTAATATCATGTTTAGTGCTTCTGTTCCATCTCCGAGTTCATTGTGTAGAGCCTGGGATTTTAAAAGCTTGAAAGTGGCTATCCAAAGTACAACAATTTGTCCCTATTAGCCTGGAGCAATAGAGGAAGGAGAGTCAGGAATAGGAGAAAGAAGTGGAATGTGTGGCTAATTCCTTCCATGAACAACTGCCTCCTTTTCCGGGAGACCAGAAGAACTGGATGGTGCCCAGCTACCATCACTGAAGTAGAGAATAATACTGATTGAAAGGAGAAAAATGCATAACAGAATTTCCTATTCTCATGGAATTCAGATTTTCTGGAGCCATGGAGGCTGGATGAACCCCTGAAACTGTTGTCTAGGGATAATCTCTAAACCTTATCCCCAAAATATTCATGCAATCTTCTTAAAACCAAACAATAGTTTAGCTTAACTCATAAAGAATATCTGCCTTGAGCTTTGTACTCCTTTAAGAACTATCTATATGGGATCAAACTGACAATAGCAATTAAAAAGATTAGATAAAAACCTTAGGGGGCAGTGAGTTTATGTTAAAGAGAGGAGAGAATTTTGGAAAAAGGATGAGAATGTTTGTACAACTTGAAGAACGTAATTAATGTCACTAAATTGTACATGTAGAAATTGTTGAATTGATGTATGTTCTGCTGTGTATATTCTCAACAACAAAGAAAAAACCTAAAATAAATTACAAAAATAATGGAAGCACAGCAGGGAATAAAAGGAACTGTTATGTTGTTAGGTGCTGACAAGTGCGTTCTGAATCATAGTGACTCTATGTACAACGAATGAACCACTGCCCGGTCCTGTGCCATCCTCACAATCATTGCTATGTTTGAGCCCATTGTTGAAATCACAGTGTCAATCCATCTCTTGAGGGTCTTCCTCTTTTTTGCTGACTCGCTATTTTACCAAGCATGATGTCCTGGTCCTTCCTAATAACATGCCAAAGTACATGAGACAAAGTCTCGCCATCTTTGCTTCTAAGGAGCATTCTGGCCGTATTTCTTCCAAGACAGAAATGGTTTTTCTTCTGGCCCACTCACTGCTGTCAAGTTGATACTAACTCATGGTGACCTCATAAGGTTTCCAAGTCTGTAAATCTTTACAGAAGCAGGCTTCCACATCTCACGTGGAGCAGCTGGTGGTTTCAAACTGCCAACCTTTTGGTTAGCAGTTGAGGTCTTTAACCACTGTACCACCAGAGCAGTCCACGGTATATTCAGCATTCTTTGCCAACACCATAATTCAGATGCAACAATTCTTCTTCAGTCTTCCTTATTCTTTGTCCAGCTTTTACATGCATATGAGGTGACTGAAAATGCTATGGCATATCTTAGTCCTCAATGTGACATCTTTGCTTTTTAACACTTTAAAGAGTTTTTTTTTGCAGCAGATTTGCCCAATGCAATACATCATTTGATTTCTTCACTGCTGCTTCCATAAGCATTGAGTGTGGAGCCAAATAAAGTGAAACCCTTGACGACTTCAATATTTTCTCCGCTTATCACGATGTTGCTTATTGGGCCAGTTGTAAGGATTTTTATTTTCTCTATGTTGAGGTGTAATCCATACTGAAGGCTGTGGTCTTTGATCTTCTTCAGTAAGTGCTTCAAGTCCTCTTCCCTTTCAGCAGCCTCTTGCTTTAGTCCAGCCTCACAAATTAATTCCTCGGTATACAGATTGAATAAGTATGGTAAAAGGATACAACCCTAATGCACACCTTTCCTGATTTTAAACCATGCAATATTCCCTTGTTCTGTTCAAATGACTGCCTCTTGATCTATGTACAGGTTCCTCATGGGCACAATTGAGTGTTCTGGAATTCCCATTCTTTGAAATATTATCCATGTTTTGTTATGATCCACATAGTCTAATGCCTTTGCATAACCAATAAAACACAAGTAAACATCTTTCTGGTGTTCTCTGCTTTTAGCCAAGAACCATCTGACATCAGCAATGATATCCCTTGTTCCACATCCTCTTCTGAATCTGACTTGAATTTCTGGCAGTGCCCTGTCTACGTGCTGCTGCAGCAGCTTTTGAATTATCTTCAGCAAAATATTAATGATATCTGCATTCTGTTGGATCAATTTTCTTTGGAATGGGCACAAATACGGATTTCTTCTAGTTGGTTGACCAGGTAGCCGTCTTTCAAATTTATCATTTATTTATTTACTTTTGATTGGTTATTATAAGACTGAAGACAAAATGAACTGTATATAAATATTCATACATTTGTTTCTCACATGGGTAGTAGGGTTAGCAGTTCTGAAACCGCTTTTAATGTAAGCTAGTGTTTAGTTCAGTGGTAGAATTCTTGCCTTCAATGCAGGGGACCTGTGTTCAATTTCTGGCCAATGCACCTTTTGTGCAGCCACCATTGTAGATTAGGGGAGTCAGGTTTCTCACTGTCAGAGAAAGAAGTTACAGACAAGCAAATAGACAAGGCTAGAGTGAATCCTTCTTTACTGGATAAAAGTTGGAGCTGCCAGTATGAATTTATTTATTTTTTTAGTACATATACAGATAGGTAGATATAGAAATATATACATGCTTGTATACATGGGTTAGTATATACACAGATACTTCCTTGCTGTGTATGCTGAGAGCTTCCTAAAGTGACACACCCATAGCAACGAGCACATCTACCACCCAGATCTTGGTTTCTAAATACCATTCTCCAATAAAAGAAACCAATGGTCTCTAGAGAAATGGCTGATCCCAAGGCTGAGTCAGGAAAAACACAAGAAGAGACTAGAAAGTCTTGTAGTGCCAGAATGTAATGAAGTGCTGGGGAAAAAAAAAAAGATGGGGGCATGACAGAGGACATTGGGATCAACCTGAAACAGCCCAATGGCCAAAGCTGGAACAACTTTTGCAAAAAAACAAATGATAGTGTTGGATTCTAATCCAAAGAATAAATTAGTCATAAGTCCATACTGATATAAATAAGTTACTGAATAAATAAATAATTGGAGGAGAGAGGAGAAATATTCTTCACAGAAAAATTCCAATTAATAAATGTCGAAGGAATAAGAAAATTAAAAAAATGATGATTAGAACAACAAAGTAATAATTGCTCTAGGGAAGATTCAATGATGAATGCTAACATTAGTGGGTGAAAGTTGAAGGATATTTTAAACAGGATATTTGCATAGCTTCAAAGATCTCTCCATAATATTTATTAACTACTGTGGTGGATTTAACACATGTCCATAAACCCTTTGGTACTTCTTCCTTCAGGACGTAGAGCCTAATTCCCCTTCCTTTGAGTTTGGACTGAGCTTAGTGGCGGCTTTTAGTGAATAGCATATGGAAATGAAAAAAATTGCAATGTCATAGTGGGGAAACCTGGAAGACATCACCTGAAGCAAGTGATCAAGGTTACTACCACCAAAGATAAGTCATGTTGATGTGATGAGAAGGTACTTCTCTAATATTAAAAAAAAAAAATCCATAGCCAAGTGTAATCATGAGAAAAAATGAGACAAACCTAAATTGAGGGGTATTCTACAAAACACCTTAATAGTACTCTTTAAAAGTGTCAGAGTCATGAAAGACAAGCAAAGATTAAGAAACTGTCACCAATTGGAGGAGAGCAAAGAGACATGATGACTATGACGTAATGTCCTGGATTGGACCCAGGAACAGAAAAAGGACATTAGCAGAAAAATTGGTGAAATTCAAATAAAGTCTGTAGTTTAATTAGTAATAGTGTACCAATGCTATTTTTTTAAACTTTGATAAATGTACCACGATTATGTGAGTTAGTATGAGAGGAAGCTAGATCAAGAATATAGGGGAACTCTTTGCACTCTTTCTGAATTTTTCTATAAATCTAAAATTATTTCAAAACAAACAAAAAATTAAATCACAAGCACACATAAATGGATTTAAAGAGTTCCAACTATGTAATAAATGTAAGGAATATACCCAAAACAATGTATCTAATCCACAAATATGAGTTAGCACTTATTAAGTAAATTTGAGGAAAAAAATAAAAAGAATAACAACATTAGCATTATACAACGTAAAATTCAGGGGGAATTGCAGTAAATAGAAAAATAAGTTATTTAAATTGGGTAGTAACGTCAATAAAGATATGATTGGCATGAAACTATGCATCAAGGGAAATAATTACAAAATTTACAAAGTAAAAACTATTGTAAGTGTAGGCAACATAACAGAAATATAAGTGTTTATGATCTTAACACACCACTTTTGGCCAAGTAGACGCAACATGCATAATTGGATAGCAAAAGAAATAAGGTTGATTTACTACACATGTTAAACTTTTTACCAACAGGGAATATATATTCTTTACAAAGGCCCAGGGTGAATTTGGAAAACTGATTATTGTGACGGTTAAGGTTGTGTGTCAACTTCGCTGGGTCAAGATTCTCAGTTATTTGGCAGTTACCAGTTGTAAGGGAAGTTTCCTTGGGTGTGGCCTACATCCAATATATACATGGACTTTCTGGCAAAGCTCACTCACTTGCTCTGGATCCTGCATCCTGCTCATCATCACTTGACCTCCAGTCCTTGGAACTTGAGCCAGTGGCCTGCCGTATTGCCTGCAAATCTTGGGGTTCATCAGCCTCTGCAGGCTGTGAGCCAACAGCCTGCCATCTTATCTGCTAAACTTGGATTCATCAGCCTTCACAGTCCATGAGCCAGTGATCTGAGGTTTGACTTGCTGATCTTGAGTTCATCAGCCCCTGCAGCTAAGTGAGTCAGGAGAAACCTCCAGCCTGATGCCTGACCCATGGACTTGGGACTTGGCCAGCCTCTACAACAGTGTGAGCCATTTTCTTAGACAAATTTCTCTCTCTCTTTCTCTCTATGTACACTCCTCACTGATTTTGCTTCTCCAGAGAACCAGCCTAAGACATTTCATACCAAGAATGGTTCTAGTGATATACAGAAACAAAATCTATGTTGGTTCTCAAGTCTGACTGGTCTTAAAGGCACTGATGACTCTGCCTCCAGAAGTAGAGGGCACTGCTAAAGCATGGCTTGAGATGGCAATATTAATAAGCAAATTAATAGATCAGGTATTGGTGAGAAGTGGGGCCCTAGGTGATCAGATGTTTGACACTTTCCTACAGATTTGTCAGAATGAGAAATATAGGGAAGCTGGTTGTTTGGTCCTACTTTCACTAGACAAAGAGGTGATAGAAAGAGACGAGCTCAGGGTTTCGGAATAACAGCTCAAGTGTCACATGAAAGACCTCAAAGCTGCCACTTATGTCCTAAAAGAAAGCCTCATTTCTTGTGGTGACAGAGCTAAAATTGCTGAAAACCAAACTCAGTCTTATCATAAGACTGGCTGAATTACAGCATCAACTTAATTTCCAACCTTGAAATGGTGTCTGAAGTTAAATCAAGGGCATTGATGGGGGAGAATTGGGATTCTAAAGCTTGGAATTGGGACATATGAGCAGATAACTAGGACGCTGACGACATAAAGCCCCTAAATTCCGTTGAATCACTCCTGCCAGCAGAACTAGTACTCTTACTCTCATGTGAACAGATTACTCCATCTTTGTTTGCTAAGCCACCCTCCCCAGTAAAACCATTATCCCCTCCACAGCATCTGGTGAGATTAACCCAAACGTACATGAAGAACCTTTTCTGAGATATAGCCTGGGGCACTGGCTGAGTCATCGCCTGGCGTGGTATCTGAATCATTTTCTGGAGCATCACCTGGGACAGATGCCTTACAAGACATTGCTTAATGTTCCCAAGAATCGCCCTCACCACTCATTTTTGCTTCTAGACCTATAACTAGACTTAAGTCCCAGGGAGCACCAAAAGGTGAAATACAAAGTGTAGCCCAGGAAGAAAAACACTGCACTCCAAAAGAAATGCTTGACTTTCTAATATGTACAAACAGAAACCTGGGAAGTATGTGTGGGACTGGCTATTCAGGCTATGGGACATATGCAAGGAACATAAAGTTGGATAAGTCTGAGTTTGTTGATATAGGACCACTAAGCACAGATTCTTCATTCAATGTTCCAGCTCAAGAGGTTAGGAAAGCATATAATAGTTTATTCAGTTGATTCACTGAAGCACGGATTGCACAGTGGCCTACACTAAATCCGGCTGAAGTACCAGACCTGCCTTGGTATACTGCAGAAGGTAGCCAAAGGCTTAGGGAAATTGGCATGTTAGAGAGGATTTATCAGGCTGAACTCACAGACCCACACAAGGAGTGCCCAGAGGACACACCTTTTTACCACAACAGTGAGAAACAAATTTGTGATGAAGCCCCAGCGTCCTTGGAGACTGCTGTGATTGGTATTTTATGTAAGTCAGTGTGACAGTGGGAACTGCCCTAACTAAAATAAGACACTTAACTACAATGAGGTTGATTGAACCCCGTGGTGGTAGGGATCAAGTGGCAGCACTCAATTGACAAAGAAAAGGTGAGTATAGTTACCATAATGGACAGTAGAGTCAAAGCAATAATCAGAATAACTTACTTGTATGGATTTATGGTGTTGGCTAATTAGTCATGGTGTCCCTAGGAGTAAAATAGATGGGAAATCTACTAAATATTTACTTGATCTGTACAAGCAGAATTCTAGGTCAGGTGAATGGCAGTCTAAATCGAATTACCAGAATGAAAAGTCATAGCCCCATAATCAATTCCCAGACTTAAGAGAGTTTAAAGACCCACAATCCCTTGAATAAAGGGGAGGCCAGTTCCTCTTAAGGAAGGACCCCCCTATACTGTCAAATATTTATACTGTTAATCTCCCTCCCAACTTTCCTCAAAGGGATCTATGGCCATTTATGAGTGAATGTTCACTGGGGAAAAGGAAATAATTAGATTTGGGGGATTATAGGATACTGGCTCTGAATTGACACTAATTTCAGGAGAACCAAAATGTCACTGTGGCCCCCCAGTCAGAGTGGGGGCATATGGGAGTCAAGTTATTAACGAATTCTAAGCTCAGGCTTATCTCACAGTGGGTCCGGTGGGTTGCCAACCCATCCTGTAGTGATTTCCCCTGTTCCAGAATGCATAGATGGAATAGACATACCCAGAAACTGGCAGAGCCCCCACTTTGGGTCCCTGACAAGGACTGTAAGGGCTATAATGGTAGGAAAAAACAAGTGGAAGACATTATAACTGTTCCTACGTAGGAAAATAGTAAAACAAAGCAATGCCTCATTCCTGGAGGGATTGCAGAGATTACTGCCACCACCAAGGACTTGAAATGACTCAGCCCCTTTCCGGGACCTCTTTGAAGGACAGTGGTGAAGGGAAATCTGCCCAATGGACAGAACTTTGAGCAAAGCACCTGGGCATTCACTTTGCCTGGAAGGAGAAATGGCCAGAGGTGTGATTGTGTACTGATTCATGGGCTGTGTCCAACGGTTTGGGTGGATAGTCAGGGACTTGGAAGGTACATGACTGGAAAATTGGAGAAAAGTAAGTATGGGGAAGAGATATGTGAATGGATACCTCTGAATGAGCCTAGGAAGTGAAGATATTTGTGTCTCATGTGAATGTTCACCAAAGTGTGACCTCAGCAGAGGAGGATTCTAACAAGCAACGGGTTAAGATGACACGTTCTGTGGAAACCAGTCATCCTCTTTCCTCAGCCACTTCCTTCATTGCCCATTAGGCTCATGAATAAGGTGGCCGTGGTGGCAGGGATGGAGGTTATTTATGCATGGGCTGAGCAACACGGACTTGCACTCATCAAGGCTGACTTGGCTACAGCCACTGTTGAGTGCACAGTCTGCCAGCAGCAGAGACCAACACTGAGTCTTTGATATGCCTTCATTCCTCCATGTGATCAACAGGCAAATCGGTGGCAGCGTTGATTATATTGGACCACTTCCATAATGGAGTGCAGTATTTCATACTTACTGGGATAAACGCTTATCGTGGATACAGATTTGCCTTCCCTGCACTCAATGCTTCTGACAAAACTGCCATTCGTAGACTCACAGAACGCTTTATCCACTGTCATGGTATCCCAAACAGCATTGCCTCAAATCAAGGGACTCACTTCACAGAAGATGAAGCATGACAACGGGCCTATTCTCGTGGAATTTATTGGTCTTACCATGTTCCTCATCATCCTGAAGCAGCTGGCAAGATAGAACGATGTAATGACCTTTTAAAGACACAATTACAGCACCAGCTAAGTGGCAATACTTTGCAAGATTTGGACAATATTCTGAAGGAGGCTGCATATGTTCTAAACCAGCATCCAGTATGGTGCTGTTTCTCCCATAGCCAGGAATCACGGTTCTAAATATTAAGGATTGGAAATGGGAGTGGCATGTCACAGTGTTACACCTACTGACCCCCTCACAAAATTTGTCCTTCCCCTCCCCATGACCCTATGCTCTGCAGTTCTAGAGATCTTAGTTCCAAAGCGGGGAATGCTCCCACCTGGAGACACAACACAGATTCCATTGAACTGGAAGTTAAGGATGTCACTCAGCAACTTGGGGCTCCTCATGCCTCTGCATCAAAAGGCAAAGAAGGGAGTTACCATACTGACTGCTGTGACTGATGTGGACTACCAAGGGGAAATCAGGTTGGTATCGCATAATGGGGGTAAAGAAGAGTATGTCTGGAATACAAGAGATCCCTTAAGGTGTCTCTTATTACTACCATGCCCTGTGATTAAGGTCAATGGAAAACTACAGCAATCCAAATCCAGCATGACTATTACCATTAGTGTCTTGGTAGGATTGTGTCGCCACACTAGGTAAAGAACCACAACCAGCCAAGGTGCTTGCTGGGGGTAAAGGGAATACGGAATGGGTGGTGGAAGAAGGCAGATCTAAGTAAGACTTATGACTATGTGACCAGTTGTAGAAGCGAGGACTGTAATTGTTATGAGTATTTTTTCCTTGTATGTGTGCACGAAAATATGTTTTTTTTTTTCAACGATAATATTGAAATGTAAACGGGCTAGTGTGTTTTTGGTTGTATACATGTTTTTTGTATCATGTTAGATGCAAGTATGACTTTGTAATTGTTTTTATTTAGAGATTGTGTATGATTTAAGGAGATGTGTACAGGTGCCAAATTGAGAAGAGGTGGACTGTGATGGCTAAGGTTGTGTGTCAACTTGGCTGGATCATGATTCTCAGTGGTTTGGCAGTTACTTACTGATGTAATTTGGCAGTATGTAATGATATAGTCATCCTCCATAATGTGATCTGATGTGATCAGCCAATTAGTTGTAAGGGAAGTTTCCTCAGGAGTGTCCTGCATTTATTATATGGACATTCTGGCAAAGTTCACTCCCTTGCTCTGGATCCTGCATCGGGCTCATCATCATCTGACCTCTGGTTCTTGGGATTTGAGCCAGCAACCTGACCTATTGCCTGCCAATTTTGAAAATCATTGGCCTCTGCAGCATGTGAGCCAGCAGCCTGCCATTTTACATGATGATCTTGGGCTCATCAGCTGCTGCAGCTACATAAGTCAGGAGAAGCCTCCAGCCTGATGCCTGACCCGTGGACTTGGGACTTGGAAGTCTCTACAACTGTGTGAGCCATGTCCTTGAAACAAATCTCTCTCTCTTTCTCTGTCTCTGTTTCTGTATATATACATATACATATATATTGCAGTGGCTTTGTTTCTCTAGAGAACCCAGCCTAAGACAATCATAATCAAGGATATATAAAGTAATCAGTAATTTCTAAAAGAAAAAGAGTGTACATGTTACCTTATATGGTTACAATGCATTAAAATTAGAAGATAACAAAATTTACAACAGATGCTACAAAATCTCAATAATAGAAAATGGGAAAAAAAAAAAAACTAACATTGCCCTATAAGTGGAGCTATGGTGGCACAGTGGTTAAGAGCTTGGCTACTAACCCAAAGGTTGGCAGTTCAAATCCACCAGCCATTCCTTGGAAACCATATGGGGCAGTTTTTCTCTGTCCTATAAAGTCACTATAGGGTTACTTGAGTCAGAATCAAGTTTGCAGCAATGAGTTTGGGTTTTTTGGTTTTTTCCTGTAGGTATTATGCAAAGAGAAAAGTAAAAGCCCAAATACAGAACATTTAAAAGAGAACAAAACTGAAAACATTACACATAAAACTCAAAATTTCAAACTATGTTGTTATTGTTAGCTGCCCTCCAGTTAGTTTCAACTCATAGTCACCCTATATATAACAGAATGAAACAGTGCCCGGTGCTGCACCAGCTTCACAATCATTGCTATGTTTGAGCTCATTGTTGGAGCCTCTGTGTCAATCCATCTCATTGAGGTGCTTACTCTTTGGAACTAACCTTTTACTTTACCAAGCACGATGTCCTTCTGCAGTGATTGGTCCTTCCTGATAACATGTCCAAAGTACGTGAGACGAAGTCTCGCCATCGTTGCTTCTAAGGAGAATTCTGGTTATACTTTTCCCAAGACAGATTTGCTCTTCTGGCAGTCCATGATATATTCAATATCCTTCACCAAAGTCATAACAAATGCATCAATTTTTCTTTGGTCTTCCTTATTGATTGTCCAACTTTCATATGCATATGAGGCAATTCAAAATACCCTGCTTTGGGTCAGGCACACCTTAGTCCTCAAATTGACATTGTTGCTTTTTAACACTTTAAAGTGGTCTTTTGCAACAGACTTGCCCAATGCAATGCATCATTTGATTTCTGTTGAATGCCTTTGTGTGGTCAATAAAACACAGGTAAACATCTTTCTGGTATTCTCTGCTTTCAGCTAAGGTCCATCTGACATCAGCAATGATATCCCTCATTCCACGTCCTCTTCTGAATCTGGCTTGAATTTCTGACACTTCCCTGTCTATGTGCTGCTCCAACAATTTTTTTTAATTATCTTCAGCAAAATATTACTTGCAAGGGATATTTTTTTTTAATTTTTATTGTGCTTTAAGTGAAAGTTTCAAAAATATATATATACCATGCAAGTATCCCATGCAGAGTCATTATACCAAAAAGAATTAGTTGATATTCAACCATTTCAAGAGGTGGCATATGATCAGGAACCGATGGTAGTGAAGGAAGAAGTCCAAGCTGCTCTGAAGGCATTGGTGAAAAACAAGGCTTCAGGAATTGATGAGATATCAATTGAGATGTTTCAACAAACTGATGTAGCACTGGAGGTGCTCACTCATCTATGTCAAGAAATATGGAAGACAGCTTTCTGACCAACTGACTGGAAGAGATCCATATTTATGCCTATTCCCAAGAAAGGTGATCCAACTGAATGTGGAGATTATAGAACAAAATCAATATCACACACAAGCAAAATTTTGCCGAAGATCATTCAAAAATGGCTATAGCAGTATATCGACAAGGAACTGCCAGAAATTCAGGCCAGCTTCAGAAGAGGATGTGGAACCAGGGATATCATTGCTGATGTCAGATGGATCCTGGCTGAAAGCAGAGAATACCAGAAGGATGTTTACCTGTGTTTTATTGGCTATGCAAAGGCATTTGACTGTGTGGATCATAACAAACTATGGATAACACTGCAAAGAATGGGAATTCCAGAACACTTAATTGTGCTCATGAGGAACCTTTACATAGATCAAGAGGCAGTTGTTCGGACAGAACAAGGGGATACTGATGGGTTTAACGTCAGGAATGGTGTGCGTCAGGGTTGTACTCTTTCACCATACCTATTTAATTTGTATGCTGAACACATAATCCCAGAAGCTGGACTACAAGAAGAAGAACGGGGCATTAAGATTGGAGGAAGACTCATTAACAACCTGCGTTATGCAGATGACACAACCTTGCTTGCTGAAAGTGAAGAGGACTTGAAGCACTTACTAATGACGATCAAAGACCACAGCCTTCAGTATGGATTACGCCTCAACATAAAGAAAACAAAAATCCTCACAACTGGACCAATGAGCAACATCATGATAAACGGAGAAAAGATTGAAGTTGTCAAGGATTTTCTTTTACTTGGATCCACAATCAACAGCCACGGAAGCAGCAGTCAAGAAATCAAAAGACGCATCGCATTGGGCAAATCTGCTGCAATGGACCTCTTCAAAGTGTTGAAGAGCAGAGATGTCACCCTGAAGATTAAGGTGTGCCTGACCCAGGCCATGGTATTTTCAATCACATCATATGCATGTGAAAGCTGGACAATGGATAAGGAAGACCGAAGAAGAGTTGACGCCTTTGAATTGTGGTGTTGGCAAAGAATATTGAATATACTATGGACTGCCAAAAGAACGAACAAATCTGTCTTGGAGGAAGTGCGGCCAGAATGCTTCTTAGAGGCAAGGATGGCGAGACTGCGTCTTACATGCTTTGGACATGTTGTCAGGAAGGATCAGTCCCTGGAGAAGGACATCACGCTTGTCAGAGTACAGGGTCAGCAGAAAAGAGGAAGACCCTTCAAGAGGTGGATTGACACAGTGGCTGCAACAATGAGCTCAAGCATAACAACAATTTTAAGGATGGTTCAGGACTGGGCAGTGCTTCGTTCTGTTGTGCATAGGGTCGCTATGAGTTGGAACCAACTTGATGCCCCCTAACAACAACAACAAGAAGTGAAAGTTTACAAATCAAGTCAGTCTCTTACACAAAACTTATATGCACCTTGCTACATACTCCCAATTGCTCTCCGCCTAATGAGACAGCCCGCTGCCTCCCTCCACTGTCTCTTTTCGTGTCCATTGCGCCAGCTTCTAATCCCCTCTACCCTCTCATCTCCCCTCCTGGCAGGAGATGCGAACATAGTCTCAAGTGTCCATCTGGTCCAAGAAGTTCACTCCTCATCAGTATCCCTCTCCAACCCATTGTCCAGTCCAATCCCTGTCTGAAAAGTTGGCTTTGGGAATGGTTCCTGTCCTGGGCCAATGGGAGGTCTGGGGGCCAAAACCACTGGGATCCTTCTAGTCTCAGTCAGACCATTATGTCTGGTCTTTTTACCAGAATTTGGGGTCAGCAACCTACTGCTCTCCTTCTCTCTCAGGGGTTCTCTGTTGTGCTCCCTGTCAGGGCAGTCCTCAGTTGTCGCCAGGCATCATCTAGCTCTTCTGGTGTCAGGCTGATGTAGTCTCTGGCTTATGTGACCCTTTTTGTCTCTTGGGCTCATAATTACCTTGTGTCCTTGGTGTTCTTCATTCTCCTTTGCTCCAGGTGGGTTGAGACCAATTGATGCATCTTAGACGGCCACTTGCTAGCTTTTAAGAGCCCAGTTGGCACTCTCCAAAGTCGGATGCAGAATGTTTTCTTAATAGATTTTATTAATGCAGTTAACTTAGATGTCCCCTGAAATCATGGTCCCCAAACCCCAGCCCCTGCTACGTTGGCCTTTGAAGCATTCAGTTTATTCTGGAAACTTCTTTGCTTTTGGTTTAGTCCAATTGTGCTGACCTCGCCTGTATTTTGTGTTGTCTTTCCTGTAACCTAAAGCTGTTGTTAGGAGCCGTTGAGTTGATTCTGACTCATAGAGAACCCATGCACAAGAGAATGAAACACTGCCCAGTCCTCAGTCATTCTTACAATCATTGTTATGCCTGAGCTCATCGTTGTAGCCACTGAGGGTCTTCCTCTTTTCTGCTGACCCTGTACTCCACCAAGCATGCTGTCCTTCTCCAGGGACTGATCCCTCCTGACAGCATGTCCAAAGTATGTAAGACGCAGTCTCGCCATCCTTGCCTCTAAGGAGCACTCTGGCTGTACTTCTAAGACAGATTTGTTCGTTCTTTTGGCAGTCCATGGTATATTCAATATTCTTTGCCAACACCACAATTCAAAGGTGTCAATTCTTCTCTGGTGTTCCTTATCCATTCTCCAGGCTTCACATACGTATGATGTGATTGAAAATACCACGGCTTGGGTCAGGCACACCTTAGTCTTCAAGGTGACATTTTTGCTCTTCAACACTTTAAAGAGGTCCTTTGTGGCAGATTTCCTGAATGCAATGCATCTTTTGATTTCTTGACTGCTGCTTCCATGGCTGTTGACTGTGGATCCAAGTAAAATGAAATCCTTGACAACTTCAATTTTTTTTCCATTTATCACGATGTTGCTTATTGGTACAGTTGTGAGGATTTTTATTTTCTTTATGTTGAAGTGTACCCTGGTGGCGTAGTGGTTAAGAGTTTGGCTGCCAACCAAAAGGTCAGCAGTTTGAATTCACCAGGCGCCCCTTAGAAACCCTATGGGGCAGTTCTACTCTGTCCTATAGGGTCGCTATAAATCGGAATCCACTCAATGGCAGCCAGGTTTGGTTTTTGTTTTTGTTTTTTTTATGTTGAAGTGTAAGCCATACTGAAGACTGTAGTCTTTGATCTTCATTAGTAAGTGTTTCAAGTCTTCTTCACTTTCACTGAGCAGGTTTGTATCATCTGCATAGCGCAGGTTGCTAATTTGTCTTCTTCCAATCCTGCTTCAGCTTCTCAGATTATTTACTCAGCATACAGATTGAGTAAGTATGGTGAGAGGATACAACCCTGACTCACATCTTTTCTGATTTTAATCCATGCAATACCCCCTTGTTCTGTTCAAACAACTGCCTCTTTGTCTACGTACAGGTTCCAGATGAGTTCAATTAAGTGTTCTGGAATTCCCATTCTTTGCAATGTTATTCATAATTAGTTATGATCCACTCAGTTGAATGATTTTGCATAGTCAATAAAACACAGGTAAACATCTTTCTGGTATTTTATGCTTTCACTTAAAATCCATCTGTCCTCTTCTGAATCCAGCTTGAATTTCTGGCAGTTCTCTGTCAATGTACTGCTGCTACAGTTTTTGAATTATCTTCAGCATAATTTTCCTTGAATGTGATTTTAATAATATTGTTTGATAATTTCTGCATTCCATTGGGTTGCCTTTTTTTGGAATAGGCATGAATATGGATCTCTTCCCATCAGTTGAATGGGTAGCTGTCTTCTAAATTCTTGGCATAGACTAGTGAGCACTTCCAGCATTGCATCTGTTTGTTGGAACATCTCAACTGGTGTTCTGTACATTCCTGGAGCCTTGTTTTTCACCAATGCCTTTAGTGCAGCTTGAACTTCTTCTTTATATACCATCGATTCTTGAACATATAAAACAAAAACAAAACATCGTTGCCAAAGAGTCAATTCCGACTAATAGCAACCCTATAGGACAGAGTAGAACTGCCCCATAGGGTTTCCAAGGAGCTGGCTGGTGGATTCAAACTGCTGATCTTTTGGTTAGTAGCTGAGCTCTTAACCACTGCACCACCATGGCTCCTTCATAGTACACCAATTTCTAAAATGTTTGAAGATTGACCAATTCTCTTTCATATAGTGACTCTGTGTATTCCTTCCTCCTTCTTTGATGCTTCTTGTATCATTCAATATTTTGTTCATAGAACCCGTCAATATTGCAACTGGTAGCTTGAATTTTTTCTTCAGTTCTTTCCGCTTGAGAAATGCTTAGCATGTTCTTCTGTTTTGGTTTTCTAACTCCAGATCTTTGCCCATTTCATTATAATACTTCATAAAATATTTTAGAATATTTGTATTTTATCTATACATATTTATTTGTTAGAGGAATAATGTTACATACCAAGTATATTGCTACGCTAGTAAATATTGTGTGTAATATATGGCACCAAAAAAAAAAAAAAATGCCTTCAAGTTGTCCCAAACTAATAGCAACTCAACGTGTGTCTGAGGAGAACTGTGCTCCACAGCTTTTTCAATGGTTGATTTTTCCGAAGTAGATCACCAGGCATTTCTTCCAAGGCACCTGTGCTTGGACCGGACTCTCCAACCTTTTGATTAGTGGCTGAGGATTTTTACCGTTTGCAGCATCTCAGGATCCCTTATGGATGGTAAATACAGGCAGCTCCTGACTTGCAATGTATTCAAGCTATGACATGACAGAAAGCACTTATGATCATCCTTTTTTTTTTTTTTCTTGTACGTTTTATCATTAGCAATATGTACTATATACAATGTTGCAGGGCATAATTTGCTGATGTTATCATTCTCAATGTTCACTTACCAATGTTCATTTTTATGATTTAGTGTTCAGAACACTCTCATATAGCAGGCTATGGCCTGGTCTACAATGAAATCGGTGTCAGTGATAGAAAGCTGGGCAATGTTCAACTCTAACAACATACGGCAAGAGAGCTTTTCACACACCCGGCAGCCCTTACATCTCTGGTTTCATTGTTCCGACATTGACACTGACTTTACTGTAGACCATGCCTATACAGTGATCTTACCAAAAAAGCATCAGTTGTTAATCTGATGCTTAGTTGTTCAAGTTTCTCACACTGTAGCACCTACACTGTTTATACCCCCAACAATATGTCTAGTAAAAGAAGTCATGCCACTGAAAGTTCTAATCCAAAAAAGAAGGTGAGCAAGGCTCTAGACATGGCTACAAATATGAAAGTCATTCAGGCCTGTGATAATGAAAAGAAAGGTTGCAAAATATCATGCGAGGAAGGGTTGTCTCATTCAACCATTTTGACAATCATTAAGGATAAGAGTAGGATTTTAGATGAAGCTATGGGAGAGACTGACACAATTTTAACAAAGAAAAGGCAAGGGCCAATCCATAATATAGAAAATCTATTGATGATTTGGGCTGTTGTTGTTTTTGTTGTCAGGTGCCGTCCAGTCGGTTCTGACTCATAGCCACCCTGTGTACGACAAAACAGAACAATGCCTGGTCCTGAGCCATCCTCACAATTGTTGCTATGTTTCAACCCATCGTTGCAGCCACTGTATCAATCTATTTTGTTGAGGATCTTCCTCTTTTTCACTGACCCTCTACCTTGCCAAGCATGGTGTCCTTCTCCAGGGACTGGTCCCTCCTAAAAACATGTACAAACTACGTGAGACATAGTCTCACCATTCTCTCTTCCAAAGAGCACTCTGGCTGTGCTTCCTCCGAGACCCTCTTCTTGCAGTCCATGTTATGTTCAAGTCCAGAAGATTATACTTATGAGTCTACTGATGATTCAAACAAAAGCATGCAGCCTTTTTGAAAACCTGAAGAAACAGCAAGGAGAAGACTACCACAAGTACTTTAATGCCACCAAGGGATGGTTTCATCACTTCAAAAGCAGATTTGGCTTACATAAGGTGCGTATAACTGGAGAAGCAGGAACCGTCAATGTTGAAGTGGCTGAAAAATTCAAGCATGAGCTGGACAAGATGGAAGAGGAAGCAGAGAAGCTGTCAAAACATTTTACAGTGAAAGGATTAGCAGGAGTTTTTTCTAAACTAAATCAGGGGTTCAGTTTCTTGAATACATAAACCCAAATGCTGATCTTTGCTAAAGTCGATAGGCAGACTTGGGAAGCAGTGAGATGTTACAGCAAAATATGTGAAGAAAATAAGAAAAGGACCATACAGACAACTCTCACTGGTTTTCTGACTAGAAACACCATCCGCATTTCCAAGGATAATCCAGGCGATCCAGAATCTTCCACAAGGAGGATTATTACTGAAACTGACAAAATGCCAATATCATCCAACTTGTCTTCATCGTCGAGTAAATTTTTACGATTTGTATATTTTTGATGTATGTAAGTATGTATTAGAGCCCTGATGGTACAGTGGCTAAGAGCTGATAACCAAAAGGTTGGTAATTCCAACCCACCAGCTGCTCCTTGGAAACCCTGTGGGGCAGTTCTACTGTGTCCTATAGGGTTACTACGAGTCGAAATAGACTCGACAGCAAGGGGTTTGTTTTTTTTTAATGTATATATTAAAATATGTCTGTAAGTTTATATTTAACATTTTTACCTCCAAAGACAAAGAAAGATCGTATTTATAAAGATATTGTTAAGAAAAGGAAAAAATAATGAAAACTAAAAAAAAAAAAAAAGTGAAGTGTTCAACTTATGTTGGAATCAACTTACGATAAAGTTGTTGGAACGGAGCCCCTTCATAAGTAGGGGACTACCTGTATAATACACCATTATATACCTATAGAAATGAAAATAATACAATTATTATGGAACAATATGTACATACAATATAAACTAATAATCTTTTGAAATCACTTTTCTATGAACTCAGCCACCCCCCGAAAAAAAAAAACAGAGGAAGAAATCACCTTTTTTAAGTAATTGTGACTTTCTTACAATTTCCAGAATTTCACTGAGTCTAATTCTTGCTGTGGTATTTCCTCCGGACTGGTTTTAGAAAGACATATTATGGAACCAGTTCTTGATAAGTCTGCATATTTGTGTGCTGAATTTCTTCAAACTGCCCTCTCAAAGACCTGCTCTCCCCACGTTCTGCAGGGAGAAAATGACTTGGAGGCGGAGAGAAGTGTCACACTCTATGCCCAGCTGGTCTGGATTATCCAGCCTCTGAGGTGTATCCGCTGGCTGCCCTTGCGTCCCGTGATAAATCATCTTCCTGCTGAACATCAGGCCAGACTGGGGTCTGATTCATTGGCTGAACGCTGCTACCTGACTCCAGGAGAAGTTTGTGTCTCTGCCCTATAACAGCCATCATGCTTTAAGAAACCTTCACATTTTTGAACAGTTACATAGTGTCCTCAGCTGAAGAAAGAGGAAGTCTGGAGTCTATTTCCGGCAGCTAGCAGGGAGCTGTTTTCCTCTCCTTGACATTAGCAAGGTTTGTCAGCTTGTTAATCTTTAAGGGGATTTGGGGTTGAAATTTTTGGGGGGTGGGGTTTGAGGTGGATAATATACGTAAAACTCTTCAAAACGGTCTGGAGGAATAAAATCGATGCCCATGCTTTTTATGGCTATGATTCCCACTTGGCCTTGGGTTTCAAATCCCAGGTTTATGTGAAAGGAAAACCACAAACTATTGAATAGTGTAAGCACTATAATAATAGTTTCTACCTTTTTTCTTGATGACTTCCAAGTCTGTTTCCATAATTCTGAGGTAGCAGAAGCAATCAGTAACTGTAAAATAAATTACATGTGGATTGAGCACTCACGCATTTCAGGGTCCAGGTCTCCACGAGGCCAACATTAACTCACAAGTTTGGCCTGGATACATTTTCCTTCTTCTTTATTATTTCTCTGCCTGATGCTCAATAACTAATTAAGAAGACTTGGTAAGAAAAGCAGAATTAGGGAGTAACTAGACTAACCCCCTTTCAAGAAAAATCTTTATTCTGATAAACGCCCCTAAATTGCAAAAATCACATTTGGGATTTGAGATAAAACAGAGAGGACGGAAAGGTTCTCTCACAAAGACCTGACTTTAGCAATTATACCAATTATTCTCTGACAAAACATATATTTGTCTTAGACAAGACGGTAGAGATGTGCCACATCTGGCAAACATCACATGAGGCTTCTGTATGGCTGGAACAATAACGCTATTGTTTCTGATAGTCGGTGGTAGGACGGAGTCAGAATGATGCCTGACTCTATAGACATTGTGCTCAAGTTCTCTCCTCCTTAGGAAAAGAGAAATCTTCTAAGAACTACTCTCCATAGATTTTTCTGGAGAAATACTATGCTTGGAACATCACATACTTGCCATGGAGAGCAGTACTCCACGAAGTGTTATGGCTGCTGAGGAAGTACATCAGGGTCTCCTGTGGAAGTGTGGGAGGGAAAAGGAATGCGATCTCTCACTTGCACTTGAACTAGAACCACTGTGCTTTTATCTATCTAATATATTGGCTTCCTACATATGATCAGGAGGGATTAATCGCTAGAGGAGGACACCATGTTTGGTGAAGTGGAGGGTCAACAAGGGCAAGGAAGACCCTGGGTGCAATGATTGGTACAGGAGCCACAACAGGGAATTCCAACATGCTGGCAATCATGAGGATGACACCGAACTGCATCAGGGAATTTTTTCTTTTTCGGTTGTGCGTAAGGTCATGATGAGTTGGAGTGGGTTGGACAGCACCTATTTTTCTATCCATCGATCTGTCTATCTCCCTATCTATCCATGATCTAATGTGAAGAAACAGTTCCACTGCTTTAAAAATAAGTGGTGGATGGAGTTATTTGAAAATCAAATCTATGTGTGATATGTCACTTCACAAGTTTTCATTCCATTCCATTGTGGGCAGAGGTAGTCAAAACCAGCTTGTGGCACTCGATGGATTTCTCACAGAAGCTTCTGAATCTGCTTTGATAAGGTTCTAAAGGTTTGAAATATGGCAAGGAAAAATGCCAGTGCTCCTGGCTATGGAAATCACCAAGTCTTAGAGTCTTCTCTAAGTAAATAATCAATAAGGCTTGTCACAGAGTCATTATCCTCCTCCAGGGTTTGAAAGCCTGTGTCATCGCATGCTCCTGAAGAGTGGGAGTTGATTGGAAAGACGTAACAAGAATAATGCACACTTTTAAAAATTATTTTATTGTGGAAACATATACACCACATAACATTTGCCACTTTAACCATTTTTAAGTGTACAATTCAATGACATTAATTACATTCACCATGTTGCACAACCATCACAACTATCCATTTCCAAATTTTTTCATCACCCTAAATAGAAACTCAATGCACCTTCAGCAATAACTTCCCATTTACCTCTTTCTACAACCCCTGGTCCAAACCAAACCCATTGCCACAAAGTCAATTTTGACTCGCAGAGACCCTATAGGACGGGGTAGAACTGCCCTATAAGATTTCCAAGGCTGTTAATCTTTACGAAAGCAGACTGCCACATCTTTGTCTGGTGGAGCAGGTGGTGGAATAGAACCACAGACCTTTCAGTTGGCAGCCAAGGATTTAACCACTGCACCACCAGGGCTCCTTACAACCCCTGATAAAAAATAGCTACCGATAAACATTTGTTGCTATGTGTTTATCTATTTTAGATATTTCACGTAAGCGGGATCTTACAAAATTTGTCCTTTTACATATTACTCTAACAGTATTATTTCACTCAGCGTGTTTTTGCAGGACTGGGCAACGTTTTGTGCTGTTATACGTAATGTCTCCATGAGTCAGAGGTGACTCAAAGGCTCCTAAAAACAACAGCAAATGCTTTCAAGGTTCATCCATGTCAGCATATATCAGAATTTCTTTTCTCTTTATGGCTGAATGATATTCATTGCATGAATATGCTACATTTCGTATATCCATTCATCTCTTGATGAACCGTTCTGTCGTTTCTACCTTTTGACATTCGTGAATAACGCTTCAGTGAAGACTGGTGTGTAAGTACTTGTTTAAGTTCCTGCTTTCAGCACACTTGGGTATACGCCTAAGAATGGGTCATAAGGTAATTCTATGTTTAACTTTTTGAGGAACCACCAAGTTGTTTTCCCTGGCAGCCGTACCACTTTACAACCCCATCTACAACGGATGAGGGTTCCAATTTCTCCACATCTTCTTCAACACTTGTTTTCTGTTTTTCTGATCACAGTCGTACTGTTGTTATGTGCTGTCAAGCTGATTCCAACTCATAGTGACCCTATGGGGTAGAGTAGAACTGCCCCATAGGGTTTCCTATGCTGTTATCTTTACAGGAGCAGATGGCCAGGTCTTTTCTCCTACAGGGAGTGGCCGATGAGTTCAAACAGCCAGTCTTTTGATTAGCAGCTGAGTGCTTTAATCATTTGTACCACCAGGGCTTCTTATAGCCATCCTAGTGCAGGTGAAGTGATATCTCATTGTCGTTTTGATTTACGTCCCCCTGGTGCAGTAATTAAAGCACTGGGCTGCTAACCAAAAGGTTGGTGATTTCAACCTACCACAAAGTCACCAGCCGCCCACTCCTCAGAAGAAAGATGTGGCAGTCTGCTTCCATAAAGATAACAGCCTCGGAAACCCTATGGGGCACTTCTACGGGTAGCTATGAGTCAGAATCCAATCGACAGCAACGGTTTTTTTAATTTTTTTTTTTAAGGAGGCTTAGTGGTGCAGTGGGTAAGCAATTGATTGCTAACCAAAAAGTTAGTGGTTCGAACCCACTCAGAGGTTTCTTGGGAGGAAAGACCTGGCTATCTGGTCCTGTGAAGATTAAAAAAAAAAAAAAAAGTACCAAACCCCTTGCTGTAGAGTCATTTCCAACTCATAGCAATCCTAAAGGACAGAGCAGAACTGCCCTATAGGGTTTCCAAGGAGCACCTGGTGGATTTGAATGGCCAGCCTTTTGGTTGGCAGTGGTTGGTCTTAACCACTATCCCACCAGGGTTTCCCTGTGAAGATTACCCACTGCCGTTGAGTCGATTCTGACTCATAGCGACCCTATAGGATAGAGTAGAACTGCCCCATAGAGTTTCCAAGGAGTGCCTGGCGGATTTGAACTGCCGACCTCTTGGACAGCAGCTGTAGCACTTAACCACTACACTACCAGGGTTTCCTATGAAGATTAAAAAAAAAAATGAAGATTACTGCCTAGGAAATCCTATAGGGCAGCTCTGCTCTGTCCTATAGGGTCACTATGAGTCAGAATTGACTTGATGGCACACAACAACAACAACAGTGGCTTATGATGCTGAGCATATTTTTATGTTCTTGCTGGCCATCTGTATATCTTCTATGGTGAAATGTCTATTCAAGTCATTTGCCCTTTTTTTTTTTATTGGATTGTTTGTCTTTTGTTGTTGTTGTTGAATTGTAGGAGTTCTTTGTATTCTAGATATCAAACCCTTACCCAGTATGTGGTTACCAAATGTTTTCTCCCATTCTAGATTGTCTCCTTACTTTCTTGATAAAGTCTTTGGATGCACAAAAGCTTTTAATTTTGTTGAAGCCCAATTTATCTTTCTCTTATTGCTAATTTTTGGTGTCATATCTAAGAAGGCATTGTCAAAAACTGAGTCCCAAAATTTTAGCCTGTGTTTTCTTCTAAGAGTTTCGTGATTTTTGTTCTTACATTTATGTCATTGATCCATTTTAAATTAATTTTTGTATATGGTGTGAGGTAAGGTCTGAGTTCATTCTTTTGCAGATTCAGTTGTCCCAGCACCATTTATTGAAGAGACTAGTCTTTCCCCATTCAATGAACTTAGCACCATTGTTGAAAATCAATTAACTATAGATATATGGACTTATTTCTGGACTTTCAATTCTATTCTATTGAGAGTCCATTCTACTCTACATGTTTGACCTTATACCAGTATCAGACTTTTTTTTAATTACTGTAGCTTTATAATATGATTTTAAATCAGGAAGTGTGAGTCCTCCTACCTTGTTCTTCTTTTTCAAGTTTGCTTTGGCTATTCATAGCCCCTTACAATTGAGTTTGAGGATTGGCTTTCCCATTTCTGGAAAAAGAGGCTGTTAGGAGTTTGATAGGGATTGTGTTAACTCTACGGATCAGGTTAGGTTGTTTTGTTATCTTAACAATATTAAATCTTCCAATTGATGAACACAGTTGTTTTTCCGCTTATTTAGTTCTTTAATTTCTTTCAGCAATGTTTTATAGCTTTCAGTGTACAAGTCTTTCACTTCCTTGGTTAAATTTATTCCTAGGTATTTTATTCTTTTAGATGCTATTATAATTGAAATAGTTTTCCTAGCTATACACCCTTTTTTAAAGCTTTCTTTTTTTAAATGAAGCTCAAAAAATTTTGAAGAACGTTTTCTCAATGTTTATTCTTTTAGTCTGTCTTTGCTAGACTTTTAAGGAGAGGCAGGGAGATGCTGTGACATACATAATACACTTGTAATCAAGTTTGGGTCTTAATTCTGCTACTTATTATCTACATCTTTTGGGATAAATTATGTAGCCTCTTTAGATACAAACATGTTCATCTATAAAATAGAAAATAAACAACATCCGTGAGCCTACTCTCTATAGCTGCTAACAAATGAAAAAAATACAAAAAAGATTACATCATAGTCTCTCAAACTGAGGTCTATGTTTATGTTTTTTATTTATTTTTTAATCTGAGTTATTATTGTGCAAATTGTTAGGAGTACAATCTTGCGGCTATGTAGAGTGCTAAAATGTAATTGGCTATCATTTTAGTATCTGTAAGAGTCGGGTGGTTTGAAGATTATGATAGAATGCAGGTTTCTACAAAGTTCAAAGGTGTTTAGAGGTAGACAGAAAAGGTACCAACATAATTTAAGATCCAAGGAAACAGGCAATCTAGTGAGATAATAAACCAGGTTTCAAGTTGCAGACATCTATGAGTAGAAAGAAGAATTAGATAATGTGCAACATATGACTCTAAGGGTCTCCTACCAGTTGAAAGCCTTCTTTGAGTTATAGAGGAACTGATGTAACAATTATCAATAGGATTTAATGCATCACATCAAAGTTGCTAACGAGAATCCAGTCAGCACCCTGGCTGAAATCTTCGGTCTTTTTGCAATACCAAGCACGCTGAGAAGGCAACTTCACTTCATACATAAGACAATAGAATAGAGTCCTTAATGGTCAGAAAGAAAAATTGTCCTGGACACGTGCAAGTCTATATCTCACACTCAACAGAAAAATTGTCCTGGACGCGTGCAAGTCTATATCTCACACTCTGGTCAAAAGTTCATATAAACTACCCAAAAGAGCAAATATCTTCCTTAGTGGTAAGCATCTAATAACTTCAGAAGAGTTAGAATTCGTATTCAAATGTGGAAGAAGAAGAATGTGGTTTTAATATTCGGCATTTATGAACTTGTGTTCTTAAGAGAATTTGGCCTATTAGAGTGGCCACCCAATAACTCTCAATTAAAAATTGTAATTGAATATTTCACTTAGATTTGTGATTTTAATTTGAAATCTTCATAGGTTTATGTACTCTATTAGAACATTTAAGCAAACTCAAAATTCGTTATATTTATGGCTTGATTTATTAGATTTATAAGGAAAGGTTGCTTATTAAGTTAGGCAATTAAAGCATTTAAGAGGTAAATCAAATATATCAACTTTTAAAATGCAGAGAATTGAATTATTTAAGTTTATAATTAAAGCAAAATGTTAATCAAAAGAACTCTGGTAGTAAATGTTAAAAATTGCTAAGGGAATGACTAGTATTATAACATTTATAGGCAGGATTTAAAAGCATAAGGATAAACTAGGTTTAACCTTGTGACTATAATATATCTAAGAAACCAAATAAACTTCTGAAGTATCCTCAAGTTAATTTTCAAAAAACACTTAAAATTAACACCAATAATTCAAGAAAATTATTTTGTCAGTTGAATGAGCTGAACTGAATATGTATAGACTGAAATCAACCTTATTTTTTTCTACCACTTCCCATTAAACTTGTTCTGTGGAATAGTTCTTTATGTACTCCTGGTTGTAATCTCAAATGGGGTCCATAGGTTTTTCTGCGACACATAAAGACCCCAGGTCTCGTCTAACAATCATGTAACTCTAGTTCAGAGTACTTTTAAAACTCAACATTCCATTCTAGTTTAAAACATTTCTTCTTCCTTCAGATCTGGAAACAGAGCAGAGAGAGGGGGCACAGTCAGCATCTTCACTAAGTCCTAGCTCCACCCTGCCCAACTCCTTAGCAGCAGCTTTGGACCCCTGCAGGGCTGGACCACGGAGGAGGGAAAAGGGGGTCCCATTAAACCTGTTGCTGCGGAGTCGATTCTGACTCATAGTGACCCTATAAGACAGAGTAGCATTGCCTTGCAGAGTTTCCAAGGAGCACCTGATGGCTTTGAACTGCCAACATTTTGGTTAGCAGCCACAGCTCTTAACCACTATGCCACCAAGGTTCCTGAGAAGGGGATACTGGGCAGAAAATGACTTCCTTGAATGGCACAGTTATTATATGTCTTGGTCCCCTCTGGATGTGGTAGATTACATGGTCGGATTCTTCAGATGCAGCATTGTTTGTGGTTCTCCCACAGATCCTACACTGGGGTCTTCCACTGTATGGTCTATGGCTCAGGTGACTGGTAGCAACTGAAGAGCTGGACCTGGAGTTCACATAGTCGATCTCTTTGTTGCAGTCTCTTCTCCCATCCAGACATCCTCTTGCTTGAGAACCCTTCTAAAGATAAACCTAGGGTGGGTCCCTTCCACTGGATCCATACCCCATCCCAAGGATAATCTGTATTTTTGCCTTTACCACGAGTAGAAATTCAACTCACTCCCCAATGCACCCATTTCTCTTCTTTTCTGTCAGCTCCATTTCCTCAGTAGTGTGTTACACACTAGCCTCCATGACTCTAGTATCAGAGAACATACACCTGAGTCTTCAAGAGCTTTTACTTGACCTAAAGTATAGGGGAGGCACCCTCCTTCTCGCCTCCTTGTGGGAGGGGAAGGAGGGAGGATAACAGCCAAGATTCTTACCAAAGGAATTTTCTCACTGCTTTCTTCCATGTTGACTCTTTTATATGCTCAATTTAGGTGATAGGCTAAATCTAGCAGAACCAAAATTGAAATCCCTTGGTGGGTCCTGCGTTTTGATTTAGGAAAAAGGATACATGGAATTGTTTCCTCAGCTTTTGGGATCTATGCTTAGAAGCTTCAATTTCATACTTTATTATGTAGTTATATGAACAAATTTTCTGCACTTATAATTCACATTGAAAACATTTTCGTAGAAAAAACTTTCATATTTCATAATTATCAACTTGAGACATGTGTACCCTGGTGGTTCGTTCCATTGGCGCATTCTCTAGGCTACATATAAATGTTCCTGTTTTTCCATCAAAAGTATAAAGAACTTAAGCTTCTATCACGGACTATACACAAACACTGTCATAAGAATTTAGAAAACACACAAAACATATAAACCACAAGGAACAACCCTGATGTGAAATGACCACTGGTAACATTTTGAACGTTCTGATATAGATCAAATACACGTGTGTATTTCCCACAAGACTGGGATGCTGTTGTTTGTACCAGTTCTTTGTAACACTCTATAAATTTAAATGTTATTTTACAAAAAAAAAAAAAAAAATTCTCTGATGTTTGTAAAATCTAGTTATAAGGATTAAAAAATCAAATTATATGAATGAGTTTATACTGAAAGACAAAAACTCTCCCAGTTTTTAAATGACATCCTATTCACAGATGCGGCCACTGTCAAGTTTCTGTTTTTGAAACTTCTGGTGGAGCTTTCCATTTTTAAATCGAAGGTTCTCAGTTCTGGCTTCACATTAAAAAGCCCCTGGGAGTTTTCACAGGTTCGCAGTTCTGGTTCTTCCCTTAGATCGACTGGTCTGGGTCCTTGGGTGTGCGACTCAGACAATGGTATTATTTTTAATGCCTGATAGATAATTTTGATGCATCATGAGGGTGGAGAACCACTGAATTATACAAAGTGCTTACACTAATTTCTTGACTTAACCATTTTAGGAACTATTCATGCATTTTTCTGTTATTAGAACTGAAGGTTTAGTTTACTGACACCATTTTCCCATCCTTCCGTTTCGCCATCTTTCTCACTCTTGGTGGTTATATAACTGGACCCACACCAGGTGGATCCAATGTTTTCCCACTGATTGCGTTCATAATTTAAATATATTCTTCTACCTCTATTTCTTGTTCATCAGGTTCATACATTATCTCCTCATTCCCAGTTGTGTAAAATTATTTCCTCCTAGCCCCCCTTCTACTCTTCACCCATTCCACTTATCAACTTCCTTTAACCATATCTGTATTCAAGCATAGTGAAAATTTATAATATTAGTGTTCTCTTCTAGGACATTATTCCATAATTTATCAATAAGTTCATTCTAAAAGTTATAATCCAAAGATATTGTTTATCATTTTGTAAAATAAATACATGTATTTTTTTTTTTTTTTTTTTACAGAGGCAGTATTTCATAACGTTTATGACTCCCACTCCTCCACTGCTAGCTTTGGAATCTTGGACAAGTGAGTTAATTTCTTTTTGCTTCAGTTCTTTATCTCTAAAAAAAAGTGGAAAATAATATCTACCTCCTGGGGTCATTGGGAGAAAGATGCAGTGGTCTGTTTCCATAAAGGTTACAGCCTTGGAAACTCTATGAGGCAGTGCTGCTGTGTCTTATAGGGTCACTATGAATTGGAATAGACTTGACAGAAATGAGTTGGGTTTTTTTAGTTTTCTCAGTCATTGTGAGGATTATATAATTAACATAGTTTGTCATATTGTAGTGACTTACATGTTACTATAATGCTAGAATCTATGCCACCAGTGTTTAAATTACCAGCAGGGTCACCCATGGTGGATAGGCTTCAGAGGAGCTTCCAGACTGAGACAGATTAGGAATAAAGAGCTGGCAATCTACTACCAAAAATTAGCCAATGAAAACCTTATGGGTCACAACAAGGCATTGTTCAGCTTGCTTGATTGGACACATCAGCAGAAGAGAGCAATTGCCTGAGTAGGACATTGTGTTTGCTGCAGTAAAGGGCCAGCGATGGCATTAGAGTCGTTCTCCTTTAAAAAAAAAAAAAAAAACCCGTTGCCTTTGAGTCAGTTCCGACTCACAGTGACCCTATAGGACAGAGTAGAACTGCCTTATAGGGTTTCCAAGGAGTGGCTGGTGGATTCAAACTGTTGACCTTTTGTTTAGCAGCCATAGCTCTAAACCACACCACCACCAGCGTTTCCAAAGCCACTCACACCGGAACGAGGACTTGAACCCTGGACCCTCAGATAATTTTTATGCATCATGAGGGTGGAGAACCACTGAATTAAAAGCCTGATGCTCTACAGTGAAATGGATTGCCATGATAGTTGCAACAATGCACTTGAAACTGCCAGTGATCGTGAGGATGATACAGAATCGGGCCATGTTTCCTCCTGTTGTCCATAAGGCCACCGTGAGTCAGCGTCAACTCAAAGGCAACTAACAATAACAACAAAGTACTTTGTACAGTGAATGACCCACAGTGAAGACTCGCTCTCTGTCAGGAATCTTCACTGTTTAGCTCAGTCATGTGCGAGTGTTACATTTCTTCACTTCCTGCCTCAATACGATTAACTCTGGGCCACATAAAGCAGGCTACTTCTAGAATCAGGATAAAATGGGTTTCTTTTTCATGTTCTCTAACAATCGCTCTTTACCAAAGCCATCTTAAAAATTTTTTTTCATATTCTGACTACAGCTTTTCTAAACAGTCTCCCCTTCTTGTCAGTAGTCCAAATACCTTCCTTTTTTCTTGTCGTCACAACTGCGCCCCACGGTAGCCTCAAAACAGTCCAGTCTTTCGGTTCTGTCATCTACTTCTGCATGGAATCCACCTTCGTCCCGGAGATATCCATCCTAGAGCCCTCTGACCTTTTTACTACAATCTAGACCGGGTGCTTCTTTAGTTTCTTGGACATCAGTGGGTTCCATCACATTTTCCTGCTTTCCACAACTCCCTCTCTTTGATCTCTTTCTATTTTTGTTGGTGTAAATCCTCAAATAGCTTCCTCACAATGGTGAGGTAAATTTTCTTCATCTTTGCATGCCTGGAAACTTCATTATTTGCCATCATGCAATCACAATCAAAAGCCTAGAAGTTTTTTTTTTTTTTTTGGTAGAAATTGACACCCCCAAGTGTCTGTCAGTTTGTCATATTGTGGGGGCTTGTGTGTTGCTGTGATGCTGGAAGCTATGCCACTGGTATTCAGATACCAGCAGGGTCACCCATGGAGGACAGGTTTCAGCTGAGCTTCTAGTCTAAGACAGACTAGGAAGAAGGACCCGGAAGTCTACTTCTGAAAAGCATTAGCCAGTGAAAACCTTATGAATAGCAGCGGAACATTGTCTGATATAGTGCTGGAAGATGAGCCCCCCAGGTTGAAAGGCACTCAAAAGATGACTGGGGAAGAGCTGCCTCCTCAAAGTAGAGTCCACCTTAATGACGTGGATGGAGTAAAGCTTTCGGGACCTTTATTTGCTGATGTGGCACAACTCAAAATGAGAAGAAACGGCTGCAAACATCCATTAATAATCGGAACCTGGAATGTATGAAATATGAATCTAGGAAAATGGGCAGAAGAAAACGTGGAACCAGGGATATCATTGCTGATGTCAGATGGATCCTGGCTGAAAGAAGAGAATACCAGAAGGATGTTTACATGTTGTCAGGAGGGATCAGTCCCTGGAGAAGGACATCATGCTTGGCAGAGTACAGGGTCAGCGGAAAAGAGGAAGGCCCTCAATGAGGTGGATTCACACAGTGGCTGCAACAATGAGGTAAGCATAACAATGATTGTAAGGATGGCGCAGGACCGGGCAGTGTTTCGTTCTGTTGTGCGTAGGGTCGCTATGAGTAGGAACCGACTCAACGGCACCTAACAACGACAACAGAAATTGACAAAATGATTCTAAAATTCATAGGAAGCACAAAGGATTAGAACAATCAACACAATTTTGAGAAGGAAAAAATAAAGATGGGGAGTTAATTTTACCTGCCTTTAAAACTTGTCTTAAAGCTACAATACTCAAGAAAGTGTAATATTGCCATAAAGATAAATCACTCAATGGAATAGACTGGGGAGTTCAGAACTGAAAGCACACTATACTACATGCACTACTTATTTTTGACAAATGTTCAAAGAAAATTCGGAGGGGAAAAAAGATTATCTGTTCAACAAATAGTGCTTGAAAAAAAAATGAACTTCTATCCTGACCATGCACCATTCACAAAACTTAATGGGAGCAATATATCTAAATGTAAAACTTAAAATGATAAAATTTCCAAAAGGAAACATAAGAACAACTCTTTGTAACCTCGCATTAGGCAAAGGAATTTTAGATACAACACCAAGAGTCTGATCCACAAAAACCAAACTGATAAATTGGATTTAATCTAAGTTAAAAAAAAAAAAAAACCTAGTCTTCAAAAAAACAGGTAAGATAGTAAAAAGATAAGCTACAGACAGGAAGAAAATATTTGAGTATCAAATATCTAATAAAGCACTTGTGTTGGTAGGTAGATAGATAATAGATTGAGGGACAGACTCTCAAAACTCAATTATAAGAGCACAAGACAAAAAGAAAAAGATTTAAGCAGACACTTTACCCAAGAAGATATATGGATAGCATATTATCATATGAAAAGTTACCCAACATGATTAATAATTAGAAAATGCAAATAAAAAACTCAGTGAGATAGGACTACACAGCTATTTAGACTAGCTAAAGACTGACCATGCAAACTGTCGCAAGAAGGTGGAGCAACTAGAACTCTGAGACGCTGCTGCTGCCGATGTAAAACAGTAGCGCTTTGGGAAACCGTTGAGCGCTTTGTTTAGAAGGTAAACATATTCATGTGATGTGATTCAGCCATTCCACTCCTAGACACTTGCCTAGAGAAAAGAAAACATACGTCCATACAAAGACTTGTATGAAATGGCCATAGCAGCTTTTTTGTAATAGTTAAAAACTGGAAACAACTCAAATGCCTATCAAGAGGTGAACGCATAAAAATTGTGGTACATCCATACAATGAAATGCTACACAGCAACACGGAAGAATGAACTATTGATAAACACGGCAACATGGGTTAAACCAAAAATAACCATGCTGAGCCCAAGAAGCCGGACAAAAAAAGAGTACCTACTGTATAATGCTGTTTATATAAAATTCTAGAGAATTCAAACTAAGTTGTTGTGTCAGAAAGCGTATCAGTGATTCCCTGGGGAAAGGATATGGTGGGCGGATGGCGGCAGGGATTCAGAAGAAACACGAGCGCCTTTGAGAGGTGATAGGTATGGTCGTTATCCTGATTGTGGTGATCGTTTCACATGCGATACATCTGTCAAAACTTATCCAGTTGTGCAGAATAAATAGATGCGGTTCATTTCATGTCAAATTCAATTCAATAAAACTTTAAAAAAAAGAAACGACTTAAACTTTTCTAAATTTTGTGAAAAACATAATCCTACAGATCTATAAAGCTCAGCAAACCCCAAGAAGAATATATACAAAGAAAAAGCACACCTACGCACATCAAAGTCAAATACTGAAAACCAGAGTTAAAGAGGAAATCTGAAAAGCAGCCAATGACGAAAAGGGGACATTACATACGGAGATGATGACGTAAAGAACAGTGGACTTCTCTTCAGAGCAGTGGAGGCCAGCCCAGTGCTGAAACATTTAAAAAAAAAAAAAAAAAAACCTCGGTCAACTCAGAATTTGAGGTGCTGAAAAAACTAGAAACACCTTTAAAATTCTGGAAGAAAAAATATTGTCCATCCGCAATTCTCCTTTCAGCAGCAAAAACTCAAAAGTGCAGCCTTAATATAAGTCCGTGGTTCACGACTGAGGGTGACTCTGCCACCAGAAGCTATTTGACAATGCCTGGAGGCATTTTGCGTCGTCGGGCTGGAGGGCGGAGGGTGCTCCTGGCATCTAGTGGGTAGGCGGCGAAGATGCTGCTGAACATCCTGCATCGCATAGCACAACTTCCCACAACGTTTATCTGGCAGAAAATGTGAGCAGTTGAGCTTGAAAAACTCTGTCATAAATGTTGCTGTTCTTAGTTGCCGTGGAGCCAGTTCCAACGCATGGCAACCCCGTATGTGCAGAGTAGGACTAAGCTCAGAGGGTTTTCAATATTATGACCTTTCAGAAGCAGATCACCTGGTCTGTCTTCCTAAGTGACTCTGGGTGGGTTCAAACCACCAACCTTTTGGTTAGTAGTTGAGCATTTAACCCTTTGCACCTACAAGGTGAAAGTGCAAATGAAAGCCTAGAAAGGCAACAGAGAGTCCTGGCTCTCCTCTCAAGCGCATCGAGAGGTATGCTTTCAGCAGGTAGACAGGTGGGCAGGACTTACAGCGCTGATAGATGTTGCCCTCTGTAGGCATTACTGAGTTAAAGATGCAGCTCACGTGACTTCCCTGTACAAGTAAAATTTCATATCACCCTACTTGTGCCCCAAGGGCTCTTCTTGCAGCCCTTACTGCATCAGTCCCTGGCCAAATCCTGTAAGTTCTTCTTTCAGCAGTTTCCCATCTGCTCCCTTTCCTTCCATTCCCACTACCGTCTATCTAAGTTCACAATTCATTACCTTCAGCCCAAAGCACTGCTTTTTATACCTTTGTAAGCTCTAGAGTCGGAATCGACTCGACGGCAGTGGGCAGTGGGTAAGCTCTAAGCTGCATACATAATCCTGTCTTCAAACAAACTCTGACTTCGAAAAATTATGTGTGTGTGTGTGTGTTTATCACAACGGCTTGAGCAACAACCAGTCATGGAGATAGCACAGCATGGGGCAGAATTTGTTTTCATTTCCATTGTGCGTGGGGTTGCCGTGAATCAGGGGATCACTCGACAGCAACTAACAACAACGACTATATATGTACGTATATATACACACACACCAAATATAAACTTATATCTGCACACAGATCAGATGTACACAAATACGTAAAAACCAGTTGCTGCTGAATTGATCTGAACCGTGGCAACCCAGTATGTTTACAGATATGCATATAAATATACATCCAGCATACACAGCATCTATGTTGTTGTTGTTGTTAGTTGGCATCTAGTTGACGCTGACTCATAGCAGCCTTATGTACAACAGAACGAAATGTCATCTTCCTGATTGTTGGCATGGTTTCATCTTTCAGCATTATATCAGACAATGTTCTTTTGTCGTTCATGGATTATCACTGGCTGATTTTTAAAAGTAATTAGGCCGTTCCTCCTAGGCTGTCTTAGTCTAGAAGCTCTGCTGAAACCTGTCCACCATGGGTGCCCCTGCTGGTACTTGAAATACCAGTGGTATAGCTTCCGGGAAGCCACACAGTATGAGAAACTGACGGAGGTGTTGGGCTGTGTGTCTATAATCAATTACATGACAGAAGGTCTCATGTAGCCAAAGCTACTACAGCAGTCTCTTACTTCATCCTTCTCTCTGCAGTATCTCCTGAATCCCAGCCACCCTAACCTGCCTCTTCTTTCCATTTGGGAGTCACAGAACAGCTCTGATAGTTGACATTTAGGATTACCACCTACAGAAATGCATTTCTAATAGTACAGGTGCTCTAGATGTCAAACCACCGACAGCGTGGGTCTAATTTACACAGTTAGATTAGACCTATCACCACAAGGGTCTGACTTACATAGGTAGACCACCACGCATCTGTCAGTTGGTTGCACTGTGGTGGCTCGCATGTTGCTATGATGCTAGAAGCTATGCCATCAGTACTTCAAATACCAACAGGGTTACCTACGATAGACAGGTTTCAGGAGGTCTTCCAGACTAAGACTAGAAGAAAGGCCTAGCAATCTGTTTTCAAAAACCAGCCAAATAAAACCCTGTGGATCCAAAGAGAATATTGTCCCACTGAACTCAGACATGTCAACCATTGTAAAGATGGTGTAGGACCAGGCAAAGTTTCTTTCTATTATACATAGGGTTGCCATGAGTCAGGGGCCAACTTGACAGCAGCTAATAACAACTACCATAGACAGAGCTTTTTGCAAATAAAATTTTGCAAGTGTTCTTGGCAGTGTTATTGGATGCCTTGGGCTCTGTCTACATCTGTTCATTACCACTATCGCTACCTTCGTTCAGACCATCATCCCCCTGTGTAGATTTTGGCACCAGCTTCCCACTGGCATTCCTGGTTGCAGTCCTATACCCTCCCATCCATTCAGCACACTTCCGTCATAGTGCTGATAGTGCAAATCTAATGGCTTCCCTTCTCCGTTTATCCCCCACCTTTATCACCGTCCTCTTCCCAAACACACACACATGCTTGCATCAGGTTCTCTAACATGCCCTGATGTCGCCTACATTTGTCTGTCTGCAGTCCAACTCCTCCAGTGTGCTGTGATCTTTCTCACATTTGGACTTTTGCACACTCTTTCTCTGTGCCTGGAGTGTTCTTTCTTCTCTGGCTCTCTCCTCTATATCCCCTATATCAATTCAGACTGCCCTTTCTTAGCCCTTCAAAGTTAATTACCTGTTTCTCCACATGCTGCTACAGTCTTAATCTTTCCCCTCTTTTAGTACCTTTTGTTTACCCCACTAGCTTGTATGCTCTTTGAGGGCAGGGACTATTGCTCACTGGTTGCTGGTATAGTAAACAATCCCTAAATGCTCATCAGAATAATGAAGGAAGGGGGAAGTGCATAAGGGAGTAATATTCTTAAATCAAGTCATTGGGGGTTAAGGGGTAGAATTCTCACCTTCCACGTGGGAGATGCAGGTTGGATTCCCGGTCAGTGTGCCTCATGCGCAGCCACCACCCAACTGTCAGTGAAGGCTTGCAAGTGGCTGTGATGTGAACAGGTTTTAACAGAGCTTCCAGACTAAGACGACTAGGAAGAAAGGCCTGGCTATCTACTTCCAAAAATTAACCAATGAAAGCCCTCTAAATCAAAAGGTCCAATTCCCACCTGATCATGGGGATGGCACAGGACCATGCAGACTTTTGTTCCATTGTGCGTGGGGTCACCAGGAGCTAGGAGCTGACTCGACGGCAGGTAACAACAACAATATTCTTAACCCTGCACTTATCCTCTTTCTTGCTGAGAAGTATCCGGCATTATTTTAAAGTAGTTCCAATACTTGTGGACTGGTTTATATTACTCCTTCATAATGGCTAAAAAAAGAAAGCAGGCTGTTGGTTGAATTTTATAAATACACTATTAACAATGATGTCTTTTTAATGATTTCCACCTCCTTGCCGTTTGGATCTGAGAGACGGCAAATTTCCTTTCTAAGCTCCATGGCCCCAGCACGAGCTCTTGCTACCCAAACCTTGGGAGGAGAACGTGCCAGTCTTCAGAGAATGGCGCTCTTTGCCGCAGGAGGCCTCAGACCTGCAGACTGCAGTGTGCCTGCGCAGTCCCCACGTGATCATGTTGGATGTTTGTTAGGAAGGGATGGCAAATCCGTGAAGCTTCTTGACCCACTTGTAACTGATATTCACAGTGGAGAAAGGATTTGGGAGTCTAGTAGCGGACTGTTTTCGGGAAATTTGATAAGAACACTCACTGCTTTTCAAGCCACATTTGCATTCCAGCTGACTGGACTGTCTTAGATTTTCCTTGTGAACATACTTAAATTCAACAGTCAAGGAAAATGCGTTTTGGAGATGACTGTAGACCAGGATAAATACAGGTTGATTTTATTCAAAGACAATGAGATTATTTTTTCCAATTTATGTAGGCAATGACACTGACTTCTTTTAGCAAATATACCAGACAGTATTGACACAAATGAGTTCAGGACTCTTCAATGTAGGCCCCTTGGGAAGCTGTGCACTTATAAAAACCCACTGCTTCCATTCTCTCAGGGGCCGTTTGTGGCATTGCCTCTGAGCCTGGGACAGTTCTCTGGGAAAGAGTCAAACATCATTCAGAACAACAAAGGCAAATAGGGTAGATAATTAAAATGGGGACTTGTCCTTTAGGGTGAAGAATGGACAAAAAATGGGAAGGAAGTGAGAAATCTACTGTTAGACATAACTCTAACGCCACGGGCTGATTCCGTGTGGATGTGTCTTACCTTTCCTGTGATATTTGTGACTGGTCCTGAAGCTAGATATTGGCTGAATATAAAGTGGGTGTGTAGGTTTAGAGTGGCCAGGAGAAACTGTCAGTACCAGTCAGGATTCACTATGTCACAACAAACTTCAAATTTTATCCTTTAAGAAAAAATCTAAAGCAAAGAGTGGCATTACATGATTATAAATATTTTATTTTCATTAATGTGTTCCTGTTAAGTGCCGTTGGGTCAATTTTCAGCTCACAGCAACCCAGTGCACCCCAGAGGGTTTTCTAGGCTGTAATTTTTACAGGAGCAAATCACCAGATCTCGTCTCCCATGAAGTCACTGGGTGGTTTTAAACCACTTACCTTTCAGGTTAGCAGCCAAGCTCTCAGCCATTGTACCACTAGGGCTCCTTTTCATTAATGTAGCATCCCAATAATCTCAGAGAAGTTCATAGGCACCAAATCCCACCTCTTTCTTAATAGCCAGAGCAAAAAAGGAACCCTACGTCTGTTCATGATGAAGTGAGTGCAGGTGGAGGCCATCCACTGTCTACGTCTGCATAGGACAGCCTACGAAGAGGTCCTCGGTCTTTCTCTACCTCAGACAAACAAGGGCCATGCAAAATGTGCACATCTGCTGAGAGAGAGCATCTTCTGAGTTCTTGCTCTGCTCTAGGCATCCTTCAAAGCATTTTCTAATCATCTCATTTAATCCTCAGCCATCCCCCGCTATTAGTACTAAAAAAGGGCCTGTTTCACAAGTGAGACACAGCGAAGTTACTTCTTGAAAGCCACAGAGCCAGGAGCCACACTTGGGCCGTCTCTAGAGTGAAATCTTGCTGAAGAATATATATTCTCTACTCTGGAGTCCTTGTACAGTGCAAACAGTTAACATGCTCGCTGCTAATCAAAGATTGGAAGTTCTAGTGCACCCAGAAGCACCTCAGAAAAAAGGCCTCGTGATCTATTTCTGAAAAATCAGCCATTGAAAACCCTGTGGAGCACGTTCTACTCTAGCACACATGGGATCGCCGTGTGTCAGAATCAACTTGACGGCTACAGGTTACTTGTTAAGAAGGAAGAGCTGAGCACGTTTGCTTTTTATTTCTCAAAGGTTCTTTGTGGGGTTGGAAATCATTATCTACATTTTGTAACTAGGGAGTTGGATGCAACCAAAAGTAAATAACTGGTCAAATACAATCTATAGCAAACATTAATAGGCTTTGATGCTTAGTTGGAAATAGATTATGAAGAACTGGGAAGAGTCAAATGTGATTCTCAGGTTTCAAGCATGCTTGGTTTCATTGAAACAGAGTGAAGAGAATGGCATGAGAAGAAAATCAGTTCTGTTTTCAAATATATTGAGTTTGAAAAGGGATGGAACATCCAAGCGGGAAAGTCCTGTTGGGGATGGCGCCCCTGCTTCAGAGAGGGGCTTAGAGCCACATGCTAAATAAATGGGTGGAAGGCTAGGTCTGGATAATGCTCAGGAAGGGATCAGGGAGAGGAAAAAGAGAAACGGGGAGCACTGAAGAGGTATTTCATTTGTGGTCACTTAATATTCATCCACCAAATTGTAGGTTTCCTTATTTGTATCTCAGGAGAAGAAACCATGGCAATGAACGGGAAAAAAAAAAAAAAAATTGTGACGCTTCTCCAAAAGCATAATAAATATTATATAGAGAGATACAGATACATAGACGGAGAAAGAGGGGTAGATGTAAAAATAAAAATACACACTATAGAGTCGACATAGACATACCAAAAAACACAAAACCAAACCCAGTGCCGTCGAGTCGATTCCGACTCATAGCAACCCTATAGGACAGAGTAGAACTGCCCCATAGAGTTTCCAAGGAGCGCCTGGTGGATTCGAACTGCCGGCCCTTTGGTTATCAGCTGTAGCACTTAACCACTATGCCACCAGAGTTTCCATAGACATAGAGACAGATATATAAGGACCAAGAATAATGTTTTGGTGAGACGTTAAGCTAGAATCCAAAGATATAGTCCTTTTTTACAAAGCTAAAACTACATCTTGATTACTTAATACATTTTGTCCTAAAATAGCACCCTGTGATATATCATCTTATTCTTTCATATCATGTACTTTATGTGAGCATTTTAGCTCATATAATTAGTCAATTGTTTTTTAAACCCATCTCTCAATATCTGAACAAAAATAGCTTGTGGTCAAGATTTATGTCTTATATTCATCCATACAATTATTGCACAGTGGCAGATTGATAATAGAAGCACAGTCATCCATTCGAATAACATTTATTTATTGAGATTTTTTTTTGTGCCTGGCACTGTGCTAACAAAGATAAAGAAGTCACAAATAAAATGCTATTTCAGCCAGTCATAAAAGATCAGATATTGTATGATTCTGATTTTTTTTAAATGTCCAGAATAGGCAAATCTGTAAAGATAGAAAGTAGATTAGTGATTGCCTAGGGTTAGAAGCAGGGGAGTCTCTGGGTGGTGTGAACAGATAATGCTCTTGGCGGATAACCAAAAAACTGGAGGTTCAAATCCACCAACAGCCACCTTGGAAGAAAGGACTAGCAATTACTTAAGAAAAATCAGCTGTTGAAAACCAGAGGGAGACCAGCTCTACTCTGACACAAATGTGGTCACCATGAATCAGAATCGACTTGACGGCAACTAGTTAGGGCAAGGGGTAGGTGGAGAGACTGAGCTAGATGATATGGGAGTGTCTTTTGGGGGCAATGAAAATGTTCTAAAAGTGATTGTGGTGATGGTTGCACGACTCTGAATATACTAAGAACCATTGGACCGTCTACTTGAATAGATGAATTGTATATTATATGAATTATATCTCAATAAAGCTGTTACAAAAATTGCTGTTACATAGTCTGTTCTCTTAGAGCAAAGCATTATGTTCAAATGCAATATAATATGGAAAGTACCATGTTAGGGGTATGTGCAAGGAACTTCGGACGTGAGAAAGAGGAAAAAAGGAGGGACATTATTATCTCCAAAAGCTTCAGGGAATCGCAATAACCATTTGTTAATTGATTGACGACCAGCTGTGCCTGCGCATTCACCGCCATGTTGCCTCTAGCCTTTGAAGCTCTTGGTTTTCTTGGAGTTGGATATTAATTAATGAATTCCAGCCCTGGTCACACTGGAGAGGAGCATGTCCCCTAGCTGCCTAGAGCTTCCTGAAACATTTGCTTTACATTCACAGCGAAACTCAGAAGAACAGGAAATCAAGCTCTGACATGTGGGCATTTGGTCCAGTGACCAGAGCTTCGAAGATTAATGAAGCACAAAGATGCCAGCTCTTTCCTTTCAACTCCCCACCATAATCAACTCTCAGCAGCCTGCCAATTTAATATTACTTCACTTCAGTGCTCAGGAACAGTCCCAACTGGAAAAGGCCAGGAAAACTTGGTCCAAAAGTTTTTATGAAGAACAGCTTAACAACTCCTCTAGAACATTCCATAAGCAATATTACAAGCTTTCCTTTCTTTTTATATCTAGGGGTGGAGAAAAAAGTAGGGGGAGGGTGTTGTAATCATGAGTCAAATTTCAAAGTCAATAAGTTGAGCCTCGGCTAGGTCGTGGATATTTTCTAAATTAATTGACCATCAAATTCGTACCCTCTACATCTGCATTACATTAGAGATCATAAAACTATTTCGGGTTTCTTGCTACTTAAGGCAAAAATTGCATGGGCATAATACTTTGAGAGGGTCTGTTCCTTTTCAAAAATTATTTTGAATTCATAAAAAGAAACAAGATTATCTTTTGTGTTTATGCTGCTATTCCACTCTAAGAAGCTCAAAGAACTTTGCATAGTCTTGTCGGTCTCGATAAGAGGACATGGAGACAGACTTCTATGTTAACAGCTGACTTAAACAAGACTGGGATTTCCTGCTAGGCCTTTAGGTGTTCTCCCACTGTTTCATGTGCTGAGTTTTGTAAGAGAAGTGCAGTCTCTCAGTCCACTTACTAATTCATTCATTTCTTCATTCAATAAATACTTACTGAGGATGAAGCCAGACACTGTACAGACCCTGGGAATACCCAGAGAAGAGGCAGGTGAGCCCCTGTTGTCAGACTGCACAGGCTGGTGGGAGGGCCAGGAAATAAAGTAAACCAATAATATAGTTATAGAAAAAATAAACCCGGTGCCGTGAGAGGAGAAAAAACAGGAGTGTGTATGTATGTGTGGGGGGGTGGGGTGGGAGGGGGCTTACCTACTATACATAAAATAAACCCAAAAGCCTCTTGGAAGAGGTAGAAATTGAGCTGAAATAAGAACAGAGTAGAAACCAGCTACACAGGGAAAGAACCAGGGAAATGGTGTTCCAGGCATAGGGAAGAGCTAGTACAAAGACCCTGAGACAAGAAAGAGTTTAACTGTTTTAGGAACATGCAGGACTCCCTGCATGGTACAAATGGCTAACAGGCTTGGCTGCTAACCGAAAAGCTAGAGGTTCCAGTCCACCCAGAGGCACCTTTGTAAAAAGTCCCGGTGATCTACTTTTGAAAAAGCGGTCATTGCAAACCCTATGGAGCACAGTTCTACTCACGGGGTTGCCATAAATCAGAATTGACTCTAAGGCAACTGGGAGGAATGTACAGAAGGCCCCCATGACCAAACAAAGTGAGTGGAGGAGTAGTAAAACAGGAACACGAACAGTGCCCTGCATGTGGTGGGCGCTAAGGCGTAAGCTCCTAAGAATCATATTGGCTAACTATATTGACTAACTTTCACTGACTGTTTACTAGATAACCACACACTAGGCTAATTCCTCCACATACTTTACTTCTCTCCAGGCTTGTGAATATTATTATCATCACCCACATTTTGCAAATGAGAGAAGAAAGGGTGAAAACGTCGAGTCAAGGAACACAGCTAATAAGTGAGTCAGGGGACAGGAATTTTAGCCCTCACATTTTGATGCCAGAACCCAGGCTCTTAGACAGTCAGCTGTGTTGCCATCTGGTGATGAGATGACACCAGGGTGGTAAGGGAGTCAGAGGAGTAAGCAGGCAATAAAGCACAGTCTTGGTATGAGGAAATCAAAGGGTGCTCACAGAGCCTCTGAGCGAGGCTGAGGGGTGAGGCGGGTCTTGCTGGAGGAACTAACCTGGCCAACAGAGAGACACAGGAGTAGCGCTTCCAGAGGGAAATCAGAGCCTTTCAAAGGGCTGGAGCTGCTTGGAGGACTTCAGCAGTTCCGCTGTGCTTAAATGTATGGAGCAGAAGCAGCTGGGGCTTGGTGGGAGATGGTGCTGGAGCAGTAGGCAAGTTCAAACCTTTAAAGATTATGTATATATATATGGATCCTGGGTGGTGCCAACTCGGCTGCTAAAGAAAAAGTTGGCAGTTAGAATCCATCCAGAGGCACATCTAAAGCAACACCTGGTGAGCTGCTTCTGACAAATCAGCCACTGGAACACCTTACGGAGCACATTTCTACTCTGACACACATAGGGTTGCCATGAGCCAGGGTCAACGCCATGGCAACCAAGCCAGTTGCCATGCAGACATACATATATAGAGAGAGAGAGAGCGCCCTGGTTCAGGCACTGGTTGAGAGCTTGGCTGCTAACCAAAAAGGTCAGCAGTTCGATTCCACAGCCACTCCTTGGAAATCCTATGGGGCAGTTCTACTCTGTTCTGTGGGGTCACTATTAGGTAGAATCGACTCGATGACAACCAGTTAAGTATATATATTTGTCGTTGTTGCTAGGGTGCCATCAAGCTGGCTCCAACTCATAGCGGCCCCAAGTACAAGAGAACAAAATACTGCCCATTCCTGTGTCATCCTCACGATTGTTGTTATGCTTGAGCCCATTATTGCAGCCACTGTGTCAATCCATCTTGTTGAGGGCTTTCCTCTTTTTCTCTGACCTTCTACTTTACCTCATATGATGTCCTTCTCCAGGGACTGGTCCGTCCTGATAACATGTCCAAAGTATGTGAGACGAAGTCTCGCCATCCTTGCTTCTAAGGAGCATGCTGGCTGTACTTCTTCCAAGACAGACCTGTTTGTTCTTCTGGCGGTCCAAAGTACATTAGATATTCTTTGCCAACACCGTCACTCGAAGGTATATAATTAAAGGTTCTGATCCTCTTTTATTTTCACCATGACCCACATCACCACAAATATCAAGCTTGACATCAGTGTTAGAGAAAAACCACATTTTTTCTTTGCATTTGGAGGCAGGTCAAGGGAAATGAAAAAAGAGAAACTGCAAAATGAGGTAATAATGAAGCTACATGAATCTTCCAGTATCTCATGCTTTTTGTACAAGCAAAAGACTCCAGAATATCCAAGCCTACCTTAAGTCTGAGAGGTCACTCCTTGACTCTCCTGAGTCAGTCGGGGCTATTCCACACTTATATAACTCTGTGTTAAATAAGCCAAATGCAAGGCTACCCCAGAATCTGCCTTCTTGGGTTCAAGGACTGTGGTTTGGGTTCCTGGGGAAACTGCTTTTTTCTAAAGATAAGGCCAAGTTTAACTTTGGCTCAGTATATGTGAGAAGCTAAAAGGTCAAAGAAGGAAATGTCAAGTTGGAAACGCCTTGGAAAGTTCTTGGAGTCTTGCTCTCTCTTTAGTGTGATAGAAGCCTATGGCTATTTTCCCTTCTTTCTTCATTGTGCTTCAATTTAGTCCCGGGAACACGCCTTTTTAAGACAAGCTGGCCAGCAAGCCTGGCTCTTACAATGGCTTCCTCTGTCTTATACACCAGAACCTAGTGGCCACGGCGCCAGGCATCCAGGAACCCGAGGGATCCCATGCTGAGGACCTTCAGTGAGTGTACTGAAAGCTTCTAGAGCGCCTAGAATTAAAGCACCTTTAGAAAACCAGCTATATCAAACAAAATCAGGTAGTGATTCATCACACCGTCCTTGTTCAATTTTTTAAAACTGTTTTCCTGATTACAGAAGTAAAGTTTGTTCATTTGTTGAACATTTAGAAAACAGAGAAAGATAAAAAAAAAAAGAAATAAATGTAAATCACCCACGATCCTATTATACTTTTTACAAAATGAGGCAATTTTTTCAGTTGTTTTTATCTATCCAATATATTATTTTTCTTTTATACAAATATATACATATATTTAAAAAGCATACATAAATATATATATATATACAAAATTACATATGCATGTTATCAAATACAATGTACGTATGTTATTGGAGCCCCGGTGGTTCAGTGGTTAAGGTCTCCGGTGCTAGCCAAAAAGTTGGCAGTTCAAATCCACCAGCCGCTCCTTGGAAACCCCATGTGGCAGTTCTACTCTGTCCTATAGGGTCACTATGAGTCAGAATTGACTCCATAGCAGCACGTTTTTTTTTTTTTGTTTGTTTTACATATTTTATTACAAAGGTACATAACAGAAAGTATATCACATTGAATATACAGTGTTCATTTTCAGCTTTTTAAATAAAGTAAAAAAAAACTAGTTTTTTTATTTATAAAGTTTCTTTATATATTAGGAGAACTAATCCTTTATTAGTTGTATGTGTTTCATATATTTTTTCCCAATTTGCCACTAGCTGCTCATTGGTTAGTTCTCTTTTACAGGCAAATGTAAAAGTCTTATGTAATAAAGTCAATTACATATTCCTTTATGATTGATGCCATTGATGTCCTTAGAAAACTCTTCCTGATGCAAAGATTAAATATTCTTTTGTCTTTTCTTACAGGAAGTTTATGGGGTTTTTTTGGTAAATGAAATCATTAATCCCTCTGGAATTTATGCTGATAAATAAGTCAGTGCCTCCCCTAGTTATAGTCAGCTAGACCATGAGGGGTGGAAGGGTGAAGAGCCACATATGAGAAAACATGGCTACCTAAATATGAGGACTGTAGACAGAATATCTTTCTTCAGACAGGTGTGTGTACAGTACAGACATTTGGACACTTGACTAGATCATAAAAGTAAGCAAATAAATAGTACACAAAACTTCAATATGACTCTAATTTGTAAATGTCAGTTGTAGAGTTCTCACCTTCCATATAGAGCACCCGGGTCCAGTTCCCAGCCAATGCACCTCATTTGCAGCCACCACCTGTCAGTGGAGGCTTGTGTGTTGCAAGGATAGTGAACAGGTTTCAGCAGAGCTTCCAGGCTAAGATAGACTAGGAAGGAAGGCCCAACAATCTACTTACAAAACTCAGCCAGTGAAAACTCTATGAACCACAACAGTCCCGTTGCCAGTCCGTCACGGCGATGAAGCAAGGTTGGACAGCATTTTATGAATAATGGAAGTGGTGTGTTGAAGTAAAGGGCTTATGGTAGAAGGAACTTTAGGAGGCTCCTAGAAAGCCCTGCATAAGCAATGGTAAGAACATAAATTAGAGTGATAGTAGAATACAAAAAGTCATTAAAAAAAAAAGAGCTACAAACTTCCAGTTTCAGTTCCAGCATATAAAGAACTTGGAAGTCATCACTCCTATCCTTACTGCAAGACCAAATGAAAATCAACACCTTTTCATGGACCCATTAGAGAACTGCAGTTGTGGAGTAAAACCACCATCACCAAATCTGGAGAGACTAGCAAATCCAGAGAGTCACAGCTAAGATCTGCTTACCTGGAACAGAAAATGCTGGAGCCATAAAGTGGACTAAAAAGAAACCAAACCCATTGCTATCGGGTCGATTTCGACTCATAGTGACCCTATAGGACTGAGTAGAACTGCCCCATAGAGTTTCCAAGGAGCACCTGGTGTATTCGAACTGCTGACCTTTTGGTTAGCAGCCGTAGCTCTTAACCATTACACCATTTGGGTTTACCATAAAGTGGAAGGAACACTTAAATGGTAAATTTGAAAAATTGCTGGAGGCAAGGTATGAACTAGCAGAAGAGTGACAATCTCCTCGGGGCCAAAGTCTTTGGAGGGACACATTTTTGCAGGTTTTACTTTCCTGGAGAGGAGCCCTACTAGGTTCTCACTATGGAGGCCCCCCACACACAAAAAAAATCCTCCTCATGGATCTAACAGGGAGAAGGGAAGAGTTATGATTGTGAAAGAGCCCAGAGCATTCTCTATAACAAAGTCCTACTCTCCAAGGAAAAAGACTTTTCAAGAACCTTATCAGACCTGGGAAAAGGACATATTCTCACTCCATTACCTCTAGACTTGTTGTCTATCTATAGGGTAGAGAGCAGGTGAAAGCTGGGAAATACCTGTGAAGGTCACATCCCAGGAACACAAGCTTATTAAAAGACTGATATTTAGGAGAAGGAGAAAGATGGTGGCATACCTGGTAACCCTTACACCCTCCATAGCAATATTAGAAGCAAACAACTAAGAATCAATGCAACTGAAGATCTGAGAACTCCAGACAACAGCTGAAGGAGGAGAACCAAAAAAAATACTGATTCAAGAGGAAGACAGAATCATATGCTGGGAAACCAGAGATTGGCAGGCCATCCTCACCCAACTTCCTCACCCGGCTCAGCATGGCCATCTTGGGACAGCAGCAAAAGGGACCCCCAAGCAAGGTATACAAGGAGGGACAATGTGGAGAACACAGACTGAAACAGAGAGGTTGAGAAAACGGTCCTAGAATGGAATATCAAGTTGGGCAGGGCGTGCATTTGGACTCAGCAGGCCTGGGAGAAAGTGACACTAAGTGGTAGCATAGACTTGAAACCAGGAAACCCAAGGGAGTGTTACCCTGAGGGAGCAGTGTGGGCTGAACTTCAGGAATTCCCAGGTAAGAAGCAGAAAGGCTGGAACTAGTGTCCTAGGGGAAGGGCACAGAGAAAGTACAACTGCTCTAGTTTGTGCCCCCTAATCTGGGAGAGGACAACAAAGGAAAATCACCAGGAATTTGTTCCATAACCACACATTACCCATCATGGCTGTCTGCTGTAGGCAGACAACCACAAGCTAGCCCAGCCATCCATGTCAGGAGGTGACCATGGGTGGAACTCTCCACCAGGAGACTGATGGCTCACAGAGGGAATGCTGCCCCAGTGCCTGTGGCAGAAACACTACACAGGCAGCCTGGGCCCACTTTGAACAACACCCTGAGGCCTGCTTGCCCCAACCTGACATCCTATACACACCTACCCCACACCAAAACAACAAGCACTCTGCCCCGGCTCAATGCCTTGGCCACCCAAATCACCCTGCCTGACACCACAACACTGTGCCCTACTGGCCCAATTCAGGAACACACAGGAAACACGTCAAGCAAACAGGGCTCCACAGTCAGAAACTAACTCCTTGGGCTAATAGTCAGGAGTATCATTGCCTCTACCCCTTTAAGCACAACAGAGAAATGCCTAGAAGACACCTAGGTCACTTTCTCCCAGGTCTGCTGAGACCCAGGACATGATAAACATAAACAGTACATCAAGTACATAAACAATCATTCTAGACAAAAAAAGGTGAGTTTGACAGGCTAAGACACCTGAGCAAGCTGACCTGGGACAGTGTGGCTATGATAGGACAGTTATGATGGGAGTTTCTATGACCCTAGAAAGAAAAAACAAGGAAGAAAGACAATCTAAAGAGAAAGGAAAGAAGCTTATCAAACCCAAAAAAATAAATAAATAAAATAATAAATCTTAATGTCCCTGAGACAACAGACAATTTATAAAGCACAAGAGGAAGGGCAGATAATGGAATTACCCGACAAAGATTTCAAAGCATTAGTTTTAAGTATGCCCAAAGAGATAACAGAAAACATGGAAAAAGATCTAAAGGAAATCAGGAAAACAATGCAAGAACAAAATGACCATTTCAATAAAAAGATAGAAATCTTACCAAAAAAAAAGCTATACTGGCACTTAATAACAAAATAACAGAAACGAACAACACCATGGAAGGACACAGACCTAGAATTGAAATGACAGAAGAGAGAACAAGCAAACTCAGATACAGGGTCTTTGAGATTGCACAGTCTGAGAAGAAAAAAAGAGCAAAGAAAACTGGACAAAGCCTAAGGGATATGTGGGACACCATTAAGAGGAATAATTTATGGATCATGGAAGTTTGAGAAGAAGAGAGGGAGATAGGCTCAAAAAGAATCTTTGAACAAATAATAGCAGAAAGCTTCCCAAATATTACAAAAGATGGGAATTTTCTCATCTACAAAGCATAACAAACTCCATACAGGACAATTTCTAAAAGTAGCTCACCAAAGCATATTATAATCAAACGCTTGAGAACCAAGGATAAGGAGAAATTTTTGAGAAGAGCATGAGAAAAGTGAAGTATCACATGCAAAGGGTCCGCAGTAAGGCTGAATGGCAATTTCTCTTCAGAAATGATTCTGGCAAGAAGGCAATGGGACAACCTATTTCAAGTACTAAAATGAAAAACAAAAAACAAAGAACGAAAAAACCTGCCAGCCAGGAATTATATACCAAAAAAAAAAAAAAACCAAACCCACTGCCATTGAGTGGATTCTGACTCATAGCAACCCTGTAGGACACAGTAGAACTGCCCTATATAGTATCCAAGGAGTGCCTGGTGGATTCGAACTGCTGACCTCTTGGTTAGCAGCCGTAGCACTTAACCACTATCTCCAGGGTTTCCAGGAATAATATACCCAGCAAAATTATCATTCAAGAATGAGGGTGAAATTAAGACACTCCATGATAATGAAGAGTTAAGGAAATTTATTACTACCAGACTGGCCCTACAAGCAATACTAAAAGAAGTCCTCCAGAAAGAAAAGTAACTTCACGAAACAGTAATCTGAAATAATGCATATGAGAAACCAAAAATCAAACTAGCTGCCATCCAGTTGATTCTGACTCATAGCAACCCTGTAGGTCAGAGTAGAGCTGCCCCACAGGGTTTCCAAGGAGTGCCTGGTGGATTCGAACTGCCAAGCTTTTGGTTAGCAGCCATAGCACTTAACCACTATGCCATCAGGGTTTCCAACACTTATGAAAGTGGGTGAAATTCCGTTAAAAGGAAAGCATTAACATTACAAAGATCAAACTAAGATACTTTTGGATATTAACACAATAGGCATGTCCTTCAAATGTTACAATGACAAAATTATGGGGAAAATAGGCACTAAATGCACATAACAATTAAATAATTTTAAATTTAGATTACAAGGAAGCTGAGATACAAAGAGGTATTTGATGATAACATCTAAATAAAAGGTGGGAGTATAGGTTTAGATATAAAAATTAGCTTTTTATTGTGCTTCAAATGAAAGTTTACAGCTCAAGTTAGTTTCTCATACACACCTTGTAATGTGATCCTAGTTGCACTCTCTATAATGTGACAGCACACTCCTTCTTGCCATCCCAGATTTCCCCTACCCATTCAACCAGCTCCTGTCCTTTTCTGCCTTCTTGTCTCGTCTCTGGACAGGAGCTCCCTATTTAGTCTCATGTAAAAAAAAAAAAAAAAAAAAAATTTTTTTTTTTTTTTTATCTACTTTAACTTTTTTTATGGGTTATCTACTTTAACTAAGAAGCACACTCTTCAGGAGTATCATTTATGCCTTATAAACCCATTGCCTTCGAGTGGATTCCAACTTCTAGCGACCCTATAGGACAGAGTAGAACTGCCCCATAGAGTTTCCAAGGAGCTTCTGGTGGATTTGAACTGCTGGCCTTTTGGTTAGCAGCCTGAGCTCTTAACCACTATGCCACCAGGGCATCATTATAAAAAAAGTCTTATAGCGCAGTCTAATCTTTGTCTGAAAAGTTGGCTTTGGGAACGGTTTTAGTTCTGGGTTAGCAGTCTGTCCAGGAGCCATGTCTTCCAGGATTCCTCCAGTCTGTTAGACCATCAGGTCTGGTCTTTTTACTAGAGTTTGAGTTCTTCACCCCACTTTTCTCCTGCTCAATCAGGGACTCCCTGTTTTCTTCGCTTTCAGGGTGGACACTGGCGGTAGCCGGGCACGATCTAGTTCTTCTGGTCTCAGGCTTATGGGGTCTCTGATTTATGTGGCCCTTTCTGTCTCTTGGGCTAATATTTTCCTGTGTCTTTGGTGTTCTTCATTCTACTTTGCTCAAAGTGGATTGGAGCCAACTGATGCATCTTAAACAGCTGCTTGCTAGCTTTTAAGACCCCAGATGCCACTCAACAAAGTGGGATGCAGAACATTTTCTTAATAAACTTTGTCAGGCCAATTGAGCTAGATATCCCCTGAAACCATGGTCCCCAGGGCCCTGCTACTCTGTCCCTCGAAGTGTTTGGTTGTGTTCAGGAAATCCCTTAGATTTTGGTTTAGTCCAGTTGTGCTGACTTTGCCTGTATTGTGTGTTGTCCTTCCCTTTACCTGAGATGATTCTTGTCTACTACCTGGTTAGTGAATTCCCCTGTTCTTTCCCCTCCCCCACCATCTAACCATCAAAAAGTGTTTTCTTCTGTGTTTAAATCTTTTCTTGAGTTCTTATAATATAGCGGTCTCATACAATATTTGTCCTTTTGCAACTGACTAATTTCACTCAGCATAACGCCTTCCAGATTCATCTGTGTTATATTTTGCAGATTCATTGTTCTTTATCGTTGTGGAGTATTCCATCGTGTGAATATACCATAATTTATTTATCCATTCATCCATTGATGGGCACCTAGGTTGTTTCCATCTATTTGCTACTGTGAACAGCGCTGCAATGAACATGGGTGTTCGTGTATCTATTCATGTGACAGCTCTTATTTCTCTAGAATATATTTCAAGGAGTGGGATTGCTATTGTATGGTATTTCTATTTCCAGCTTTTTAAGGAAGTGCCAAATCGATTTCCACAGTGGTTGTACCATTTTACATTTCTACCAGCAGTGTATAAGTGTTCCAGTCTCTCCACAACCTCTCCAGCATTTATTGTTTTGTGTTTTTTGGATTAATGCTAGCCTTGTTGGGGTAAAATGGTATCTCATTGTAGTTTTGATTTGCATTTCTCTAATGGCTAATGGGCTAATGGGGAAATCCTGGTGGTGTAGTGGTTAAGTGCTATGGCTGCTAACCAAAGGGTTGACAGTTCAAATTCTCCTTGGAAACTCTACGGGGCTGTTCTACTCTGTCCTGTAGGGTCGCTATGAATTGGAATCGACTTGACAGCACTGGGTTTGGGGCTTAATGGCTAATGATGGTGAGCATTTCCTTATGGATCTGTTGGCAGTCTGAATGCCTTCTTTGGAGAAGTGCCTGTTCATATCCTTTGCCCATTTTTTAATTGGGTTATTTGTCTTTCGTTGTTGAGGCCTTGCATTATCTTGTAGATTTTAGAGATTAGACACCGATCAGATATGTCACAGCCAGAATTTTTTTGCCAGCCTATTGGATGTCTTTTTATTCTTTTGGTGAAGTCTTTTGATGAACATGGTGTTCAATTTTTAGGAGCTTCCAGTTGTCTAGTTTCTCTTCTGGTGTTTGTGAATTGTTAGCAATGTTTCATATTCTGTTTATGCCATGTATTAGGTAGCTCCTAGCATTATCCCTATTTTTTCTTCCATGATCTTTATCATTTTAGATTTTATATTTAGGTCTTTGATCTATTTTGAGTTAGTTTTTGTGCATGGGTCTTGTTTCATTTTTGTGCATATGAATATCCAGTTAAGCCAGCACTGTTTGTGAAAGAAATTGTCTTTTTCTCATTTGACAGACTTTGGGACTTTGTCAAATATCAGCTGCTCAGGTTGTTATTGCTGTTAGGTGCCACCGAGTTGGTCCCAACTCATAGCAACCCTATGTACTACAGGACAAAACACTGCCCAGTCCTTCACCATGCTCACAATCATTGTTGTGCTTTAGCCCATTGTTGAGCCACCGTGTCAATCCATCTCACTGAGGGGCTTTTTTTTGCTGGCTCTCTACTCTACCAAGCATGACATCCTTCTCGAGGAACTGATCCTTCCTGATAATATGTCCAAAGTATGTAAGACACAGTCTTGCCATCCTTGCTTCTAAAGAGCATTCTGGTTATACTTCTTCCAAGATAGATTTGTTCATTCTTTTGGTAGTCCATGGTATATTTAATATTCTTTACCAACACCCCAATTCAAACAGCTGCTCATATGTGGACGAAATTACATCTGGATTCTCAATTCTATTCCATTGGTCTGCGTATCTGTCGTTGTACAAGTACCAGGATGTTTTGACTGCCATGGTGGTAGAATACATTCTAAAATCAGGTAGAGTGAGGCCTCCCACTTTATTCTTCTTCAGTAATGCTTTACTTTTCCAGGGCCTCTTCCCTTTCCATATGAAGTTGGTGATTTGTTTCTCCACCCCATTAAAAAATGTCATTGGGATTTCAGTTGGGATTGTATTGTATCTGTAGATTGTTTTGGGTAGAACTGACATTTTCACAATGTTGAGTCTTCCTACCCATGAGCGAGGTATGTTTTTCCACTTATGTGGGTCTGTTTTGGTTTCTTGCAGTAGTATCTTTTAGTTTTCTTTATATAAGTCTTTTACATCTCTGGTTAGATTTATTTCTAAGTATTTTATCTTCTTAGGGGCTTTTGTAAATGGTATTGATTTGGTGATCTCCTCTTCAAAGTTATCTTTTTTGGTGTAGAAGAATCCAACTGATTTTTGTATGTTTATGTTGTATCCTAATAGTTTGCCAAAACCTCTTAGTTCTAGTAGTTTTCTTGTGGATTCTTTAGGGTTTTCTCTGTACAAGATTGTATCATCTGCAGATGGAGATATTTTACTTCCTCCTTACCAATTTGGGTGCCCTCTATTTCTTTTTCTAGCCTAATTGCTCTGGCTAGGACCTCCAGCACAATGTCAAATAAGAGTGGTAATAAAGGGCATCCTTGTCTGGTTCCCATTCTCAAGGGGAATGCTTTCAGACTCTCTCCATTTAGAATGATGCTGGCTGTTGGCTTCATAAATGCCCTTTATTATGTTGAGGAATTTCCCTTCTATTCCTATTTTGCTGAGGGTTTTTATCATGAATGGGTGTTGGACTTTGTCAAATGCCTTTTCTGGGCCAATTGATAAGATCATGTGGTTCTTGTCTTTTGTTTTATTTATGTGATGAATTACATTGATTTTTTTTCTAATGTTGAATCATCCCTGCACATCTGGTTTGAATCCCACTTGTTCATGATGGAGTATTTTTTTTGATATGTTGTTGAATTCTATTGGCTAGAATTTTGTTAAGGATTTTTGTGTCTATGTTCATGAGGGATATTGGTCTGTAATTTTGTTTTTTTTGTGATGTCTTTATCCAGTTTCAGTATCAGGGTCATGGTGGCTTCACAGAATGAGTTTGAGAGTATTCTATCCTTTTCTATGCTCTGAAATACCTTTAGTAGTAGTGGTGTTAACTCACCTCTGAAAGTTTGGTAGAATTCTCCAGTGAAGCCATCAGGGCCAGGGCTTTGTGTGTGTGTGTGTGTGTCGGGGGAGGGGGGGAGGTGTTTTAAAATTATCTTTTCAATCCCTTTTGGTGTTATAGGTTTATTTAGTTGTTCTACCACTGTTTGTGTTAGTTTAGTTAGGTAGTTTTTTTCTAGAAATTTGTCTATTTCCTCCAGGTTTTCAAAATTGTTAGAGTACAATTTTTCATAGTATTCTGTTATGATTCTTTTAATTTTGGTTGGGTCTGTTGTGATATCACCCATCCTATTTCCAGTTTAGGTTATTTGCTTCATCTCCTGTTTTTCTTTTGTCAATTTGGCTAATGGCTTATTGATTTTTTTGATCGTTTCAAAGAACAAGTTTTTGGTCACATTAACTCTTTCAATTGTTTTTCTACTCTTTATTTCATTTTACTCGGCTCTAACTTTTATTATTTGCTCTCTTCTGGTGGCCAAGGGCTTCTTTCACTGTTCTCTTTCTATTTGTTTGAGTTGTAACATTAGTGTTCAGATTTTGACCCTTTCTTCTTTTTGGATGTGTGCATTTATTGCTCTAAATTGACCTCTGCTGTTGCTGTGTCCCAAAGGTTCTGGTAGGATGTGTTTTCATTCTCATTTGCTTCTGTGAATTTCTTTATTCCGTTCTTAATTTCTTCCATAACTCAGTCATCTTTGAACAAGGTGTTTTTCAGTTTCCATGTGTTTGATTTTTTTCCTTGCTTTTTCTGTCATTCATTTCTACTTTTGTGGCTTTTTGGTCAGAAAGAATACTTTGTAGTATTTTGATGCTTTGGATTCTGTTAGGACTTGCTTTAAGCCAAATACATGGTCTATTCTGGAAAATTTTCCATGTGCATTGGAAAAGAAAGTATACATGGCTGCAGTTGGGTGGAGTGTTCAGTATATGTCTATGAGGTCAAGTTGGTTGATTGTGGCATTTAGATCTTCCCTGTCTTTACTGAGCTACTTTCTGGATATTCTTTCCTTCACTGAAAGTTGTGTGTTGAAGTCTCTTACTATTATTGTAGAGCTGTCTATTTCTCTTTTCAATGCTGTTAGGATTTGTTTTATGTATTTTGGAGCCCTGTCATTGGGTGCATAAATATTTATTATGGTTATGTCTTCCTGGTACATACACCCTTTAATCATTATATAGTATCCTTCTTTATCCTTTGTGGTGGATTTTACTTTAAAGTCCATTTTGTCAGAGATTGATATTGCCACTTCTGCTCTTTTTGGATTGTTGTTTGCTTGATATGTTTTTTTCCATCCTTTGAGTTTTAGTTTGTGTCTTTAAGTCTAAGGTGTCTCTTGTAGGCAACATACATAGACGGATCTTTTTTTTTTAAAATTCATTCTGCCACTTTCTGTCTCTTTATTGGTGCATTTAGTTCATTAACACCCAGCGTCATTTTGGATAGGTATGAGTTTAGTGCTGTCATTTTGATGTACTTTTTTGTGTGTGTGTTGTTGACAGTTTCTTTGTTCCACTTAGTTTTCTGTGCTGAGTCATTTTTCTTTATGTATTTTCTTTTCATCCTTTTTATTGTTGTTGGTTTTGTATTTGCTGAGCCTTTATGTTTTTCATTTTGACGTGTAGGATTCTTAGTTTCCTTTGTGTTTACCTTAATATTTTCCTCTACATTTCTAAGTTTAAACCAATCTTTTATTTCTTTATATCACCTTGACTTCTTTTCCATACGAAAGATCTATGGAACTTTGTTATGTAGTCCCTATTTTTTGTTTAACGTTGTTGTCTTCTGCATTGTTTAATGTTATTGTCTTCTGCATTGTTTCTGCTGCATTGTTTAATGTTGTCGTCTTCTGCATTGTTTAATGTTGTCATCTTCTGCATTGTTTCTGCTGCATTGTTTAATGTTGTCGTCTTCTGCATTGTTTAATGTTGTCATCTTCTGCATTGTTTCTGCTGCATTGTTTAATGTTGTCATCTTCTGCATTGTTTCTGCTGCATTGTTTAATGATGTTGTCATCGTCTGCATTGTTTCTGCTGGGCACTCTGAGCTTAGGCTTATTGGCTCTCCTTTGTAGACAACTTTTTGTTTATCCCTAGCCACTCTTAAATTTCTCTCTTTATCTTTTGTTTTGGCAAGTTTGGTTATAATATGTCTTGGTGGCTTTCTTTTGGTATCTACCTTGTGTGGAGTTTGATGAACTTCATGAATAGATATCTTCTCATCTGTTATGATATCAGGGAAATTTTCTGCCAATAAATTTTTAACAATTCTCTGTATTTTCTGTTTTCCCCCCTGTTCTGGTACTCCAATCACTTGTAGATTATTTCTCTTGAAAGAATCCCACATAACTCTTAGGGATTCTTCATTTTTTTTAAAAAATTTGTTTTACCTGATTTTTCCTCGAATAAGTTGATGTCAAGTGCTTTATCTTCAATCTCACTAATTCTGACTTCCATTGTTTCAGTTTTGCTCCTCTGACTTTCTACTGAGTTTTCTAATTCTGAAATTTTATTGTTAATCTTTTGGGTTTCCGTTTGCTGTCTCTCTCTGGATTCTTGCAGCCTGTTATATTTGTCATTATGCTCTTGTATGACCTTCTTAAGTTCCTCTATTGCTTTCTCTGTGTGTTCCTTGGCTTGTTCTGCATTTTGCTTGATCTCCTTCCTGATCTCTTGAAAAGCTCTGTATATTAATCTTTTGAATTCTACCTCCAATAACTCCAAGAAATTATTTTCCTCCAGAAAGTTTCTTGATTCTTTAGTTTAGTGGCTTGCTGAAGCCACCATGGTCTGCCTCTTCATGTAATTTGATATTGACTGTAATCTCTGATCCATCAATAACTTATTATCTTTATTTATTCTATGTTTGCTTACCATGTCCTAGGTTCTTGTTTTGTTTTATTTTGGTATGCCCAAATTGGCTCATCATGTTAGCTAGTTTGATTATTGGTGCCTTTGAAGCTCTCACATCCTTTCACCCAGTGGTTAGAGCTGTTACTAGGTATGTGAGCCTAGGAGTCCCTTTACTTTTCTTGTATGGATTCAGCTCAGGTGTCCAGATAGTCAGTCACCAAGCATGTGGTGCAGGCTGTCACCTACAGTCCTAGATGTACAGGGGTGATTGGAGTAGGCACAGGTGTCTGGCTCCAGTAGGGGCCATGCACTGAGCAAGGCAGGAGGCTGACAGATGCCCCTGAGCCTCTCGTAGGGAAGCTTGTTCCTGTTCCCTAGAACATGTATGTGGGTGGGTTTTTCAGCCAAGCACTCAATACTGTTGGCTGCAAGGACTGGGAGGAACCACTTATTCTTGGGTCCCTGTGGCAGGTGGCTAGGTGGTGTGCATGGAGCAACCAGTCCTCAGGCCCCTGATGTGGGTAGGTGAGGACCCTGCTTAATGAGCAGAGCAGTTTCAAATGCCATGAATCTGCCACTCCACCTCATAGCTGATACAGTTGAAAATAAGCTTCAGGTATATACCCTGCTGTACTGTGCTCGTGAGGGCCTACTCTGTTGAAATAGGCTCACACAGGTCTATGCAGCAGTGAAAGGCATTCAAAATCCTTGGATCCCTTATGCTTGTGCCTAGGCAAAGGGGCTGTGCCTGCCCTGAGTTCCTGGCTTAGGGGAGCTGGCAGATTATTTTTCCTGTTTGTTAATTTGTTCCCTCTTCAAACCCAGGAGAGCGGCTCAGGGCATGTGACAGGTCCTACTTCTGGCCCAGGGAAGGTGGGAATTGCTGAAGCTGGCCCCAAACCTGTTGCAGAGTGGGGAGGTGATAGGTAAATGGGAGAGAGATTCTTTCCAAAGGGAGCATTTTTTGATCTGTATGGTCGGTTAGATGCATGTAATTATCTTTTGCTGATTGAGAACAACTTTTTACCGGTTCTGGAGGCTTGAGTAGACTCTCCACTGCTTGGTCTGTCCCGAGGTGGAAAACTTGTCCTAAGCCCCACTGCTTGCCTCACCGCATGTGCCAGTGAATCCAGCCTGCAGGGTGTTGGTTCCCGCTGGGTCAGGTCTGGCAACTCCTTGCTGCTTGTAAACTGTCTCTCCCTCCGCAGCTACTCAGTCTGATTCCTCAACTTTGCCTTTGATATTCAGGCCTCCTAGATTGTCAGATATAATCCATTCACTTGTTTTCTGTGTCTTTGTTGTAAAAGGGACCACAGGAAGCATCTGACTACCCTGCCACCTTGGCCCCACCTGAAATGTTTCTTATGTTAAAGAAGTTAACGTGATCTCAAGATATAATAGGTTGTTTTAAATATAAGGTGTCAAATTTAAGTTTCATATTAACTACACATAAAGTAAAAAACAGAACAAACTCTCACCAAAATAAAGAATGGAAACAAAAATTCTCAGCACTGAAAAATAAATAAATAATAATAAGAGAAAATTTATATTGAAAAAGAACTCAGCATTGGAAGAAAAAGGTACAAAGATACCATTAGTCTCACAAAAGTACTTATAACAAAATGACAGAAGTAAATAGTCATATCAATAATTACTGTAAATGTAAGTGGATTAAATGCTCAAATCAAGAGGCAGAGAGTGGCAGAATGGAAAAAAAAAAAAGAAAAATCTATATGCCATTTACAAGCAACACACCTTAGGTATAAATACATAAACAGGTTAAAGTCAAAAGATGGGGAAAAAAATTACAGAAGAGAGCAGATGTGGTACTATTAATATCTGAAAAATAGACTTTAATTCAAAAGCTATTATAAGTGACAAAGAAGGACAGTATATAATGAGAAATGGATCAGTCTATCAAGAAGATATAACATTTATAAATACCTACTCATCTAACATCAGAGCCCCAAAATTTATAATGCAAATTCTAATGACATTAAGAGACTAAATAGACAGGTCCATAATAATAGTAGCAGACTTTATTACACGACTTTTGAAAATGAGTAGAAAACCTAGAAAGGAAATCAATAAAGATACAGAAGACTTGAATATTACTATTAACAAACTGGACCTAACAGACATATACAGAACTTACATAAACCAAAAACCCATTACTGTTGAGTCAATTTCAACTCGTAGTGACCTTATAGGACAGAGGAGAACTGCCTCATAGGGCAGTAGGGCTGGTAGATTCAAACTGCCAATCTTTTGGTTATCAGCCAAACTCTTAACCACTTCTCCACCAGGGTTCCAGGAGAACATATATAGAACTTCCCATATATATAGAGAGGAGACATATAGAACACTCCACTCAACAAAAGCGCAATATACATTTTTCTTCAATGCACAAGGGTCATTCTCCAGAATAGGCCTTATTTTAGGATACAAAGCAAATCTCAATAAATTTAAAGAGATTGAAATCATACAAAGCATCTTTTTCAACCATAATGGAATGAAGCTAGAAATCAATAACAGGAAGAGAAATGGGGAAGGGGGAACTAACATGTGGAAACTAAATAATGTACTACTAAACAACCAATAGGTCACAGAAAGTGTCAAAGAGAAATGAAAAGTATTTTGAATGAAAACATATCATCCCAAAACCTATGGCACACAGCAAAGGCAGTCTTCAGAGGAAAATACATAGTATTGAATGCTTACATAAAAAAAAGAAGATCCCAAGTCAACAGCTTAACTCTACAACTTGAGGAACTAAAAGAAGAAGAGCAAAAGAAGCTCAAAACTATCAGAGGAAAACATTGAGTTGACTCCCTACAGAACAAAGTAGAACTGCTCTATATGGTTTCCAAGGAGCACCTAGTGGAGTCAAACAGGTGACCCTTTGGTTAGCAGCCGTAGCTCTTAACCCCTACGCCACCAGGGTTTCCACCAAAGAAAAGAAATAATAAAGATCAGAGCAGAAATAAATGAAATAGAGAATAGAAAGAATCAATATGACCAGAAGCTGGTTCTTTGAACAGGTAAATAAAATAAACAAACCACTGGCTAGATGGACAAAGGAAAAAAGTGAAAGGATGCAAATAACCAAAATAAGAAACAAAAATGGAGATGTTTCCACAAATCAAACTGACATAAAAAGAATCATAACAGAATACCATGAAAAGTGCTTAAACGAAAAAAAAACTGAGATGAAATGGACAAATTCCTGCAAACACATAACCTATCTAAACTAAGACAAAAAGAGGTAGTAAATCTCAACAAGCCATAACAAGAGAAGAGATTGAATCAGTCACCAAAAACCTCCCAATAACAAAAAGAAGTCCAGCACCAGATGGCTTCACTGGGGAGTTTTAAAAAGCGTTCAGAGGAGAGTTGACACGAATCCTTCCAAACTCTTTCAAAACATAGAAGAGGAAGAAATACTCCCTACACAATCTATGAAGCCCACATTACCCAGATACCAAAGCCAGACATAGACATCATAAGAAATGAAAAATATAGACAAATATCCCTCATAAACATAATTTTAGAGAACAGAATCCAACAACATATTAAAATAATTATACATCAAGACCAAGTGGGATTTATTCCAGAAATGCTAGATTGGTTTAATAGTAGAAAATCAATCAAAGTAATACACCCACATTAATAAAAAAAAAAAAGGAAAAGAACACATGATCATCTCAATAAATGCAGAAAAGTCTTTTGATAAAATACCAAAAAAAAAAAAACAAAAAACCTGTTGCCGTCTAATCAATTCCGACTCATAGTGACCCTGTAGGACAGAATAGAACTGCCCCACAGAGTTTCCAAGGAGTGCCTGGTGGATTTGAACTGCCGACCTTTTGGTTAGCAACCATAGCACTTAACCACTACGCCACCAGGGTTTCCTGATAAAATACAGCATCCTTTCATTGATTAAAAAAAAAAAAAAAAAACTTCTCCACAAGATACAAGTAGAAGGGAAATTCCTCAACAAGATTAAGGGCATCTACGAATAGCCAACAGCCAACATTATACTCAATGGAGAAAGACTGATAGCCTTCCCCTTGAGAATGGGAACAAGACAAGGTGGCCCACTACCACCACTTCTATACAATATCATACTGGAAGTTCTAGCCAGAGCAATAAGCCAAGAAAAAGAAATAAATCTATCTAAATTGGAAAGAAAGAAGTAAAACAATCACTATTTGCAGAAGAAATGATCCTATATAGAGAAATATCCCAAAAAATCCATAAGAAAGCCTCTAGAATTAATAGAAGAATTCTGCAAAGTTGTAGGCTACAAAATCAACACACAAAATTCAGGTGGGTTTCTATACACCAACAAGGAGAAATCTTACAAGGAAATCAAGAAAATAATGCCATTTTCAATAGCACCAAAAAAAAAAAAAAACCTAGAAATAAACCTAACCAAGGATCTAAAGAACTTATAGAACAGAAACTATAAAATATTGCTACAAAAGACTAAAACAGAACAAAATAAATGGAAATATATTCCATGCCCATGGATTGGAAGACTTAATATTGTGAAAATGTCCATATTACTCAAAGCAATCTACAGAATCAATGCAATTTCGATCAAAATTCTAACATTCTCTAACATGGAAAATAAAAACTAATCCTCAACTTTACATCAAAAGGAATGAGGCTCTGAATAGCCAAGGCAATGGTAAAGAAGAACAACAAAGCAGGAGGTCTCACAATTCACAGTTTCAAAACATACTGCACAGCTACAGTAATCAAAACAGCCTTGTACTGGTTTAATGATAAGCATATAGATCAGCGGAATAGAATTTAGAGAAATAAATGCATACATCTACAGAAAACTGAATTTTGACAAGGGTGCTAAGTCCATTCAAGGGGAAGGAACAGTCTCCAGACCCCCCCCCCAAAAAAAAAAATGAAGTAGGACTCCTACCTCATATGATGCACAAAAACTAATTCAAAATGGATCAAGAACCTAAATGTTAACGCTAAAATTATAAAGTTTTTGAAAGAAAACATGCAAGCAAAACTATGGGACCTTTTTTTTTTAGGGCTAGATTATCAAATACAACAACAAATGCACGAACAGAAGAAGACAAAATAGACAACTGGAACCTCATGAAAATTAAATGACCTGTTTCATCAAAAGCATTATTGAAAGGGTAAAACGACCGCCATAGACTGGGAAAAAAAAAATCCTTGGGAACCAATGAGGACCTAATGTCTCAAATATATATAAACCTTTTACAACTTAACAACAAAAAGACAAATTACAAAATCAAAAATGGGTAAAGGACAGGAACTTTACCAAAGAGAATATTAACATGGTGAACAAGCATGTGAAAAGATGCTCATTGTCATTAGCCATTAGAGAGATGCATATGAAAACCACAAAACCACCTCACCTCTACTAGAATGGCAGTGATCAAGAAAACAGCAAATGAAAAAGGTTGATGAGGATGTGGAGAGAACAAAACCCTTACCCACTGCTGGTGGGAATGTAAAAAGGTACAGATGTAGTGGAAAACAGTATGGTGCTTCTTCAAAAAATTAGAAATAGAGCTACCACAGGACCCAGCAATTACACCCCTATGTATAAACTCTAGAGATCTAAAAGCAGTGACATAAACAGAAATCTGCATACCGATGTTCATTATAGCACTACTCATAATAGCAAAAAGTGGAAACAACCTAACTGCCCATCAATATATGAACAGATAAATAAAATGTGGAATATACACACTATGGATTACAACTCAGCCTTAAAGAAAAATCAAGTCCTGGTACACGCTACAACATGGATGAATCTCAGAGATATTTTGCTGAGCAAAATAAATCAATCACAAAAGGGCAAATATTGTATGGTTTCACTTACATGAAATGACAAGAAAAGGTAAATATATAGAAACCAATGGTTGCTTATGGTTACCAGGGGCTGCAGGGAGTAGTGAGAGGGGGAATTATTCTTTGGGAAGTAGTGAATTTTTGTCTATGGTGATGGGAAAATTGGCAACAACTAAAGGTCATAATTTCACAACTTAATTACTGTAACTGATATCACTAAGCTATACACGAAGAAAGGAAGAATTGGCAAATATAGTGCTGTATACAATTTTATAATTAAAAAAAAAAAAAAGCAACCAAAAATAAAGGTGGCAGCTGTTGATATTACTTGAGTACAACTAAACACCCCATAGGATTAGTTTTCTTGGTTCAAAGGTTTAGGGTCATAGTTTCATGGGTCTATTTAGTCAATTGGCCTAATGTCGTCTTTAGGGTCTCTGGTCTACCTCCTAATTCAATGAATAGTACCTGGAATCTTAAGAGCTGTTAATGGCCACCCAAGATACAACAATTGGTCTCTATTTGTCTATAGCAACAGAGGAAGGAGACCCAGGAATTGGAGAAGAAAATGCACTGTAGGTCTGATTACATCCATGAACTACTGTCTCCTTTGCCATGAGACCAAAAGAAATGGATGGTGCTCAAATACCATTGCTGAACATTTTGATCAGGGACCCAATAGATGGGTCCTTGAGGAAAGGAGGAAAAATGTAGAACAGAACTTAAAAATTCTCATAGAAACCAGACTTTCTGGTTCCATTGAGACTAAGTGGACCTAGATATATGAAATATCTAGGAGCTCTGGTCGTGCAGTGGTTAAGCACTTGGCTGCTAACTGAAAGGTCGTCAGTTTGAACCCACCAGCCGCTTTGATGGAGAAAGATTTTGCAGTCTGCTTCCATAAATATTACATTTTTGGAAGCCCTAATTTTTATGGGGGCAGTTCTACTCTGTCCCATAGAGTCACTATGAGTAGGAATCAACTCGATGATTATAGGTTTATGAAATATCTAAAATTGATAACCTAATCTTCCACCTTTGAAAACTAGAGCAAGAAGGGAAATTTAAGTCTAAAAGAAGCAGATGGAAATAAATAATAAGAAACTAGATTAAAACTCAATGAAACTGAAATAGGAAAAAAAATAGAGAAAATGAAGAAAACAAAAGCTGTTTTTTTTTTTAATATGAATAAAATTGATAAACCTCCAGCCAGCTAAGTAAGTAAAAAAAGAAAGAAGACAAAAATTACCAATACCAGTTATGAAAGAGAGGTAGTCAGTACTGAGCCCACTGACAAAAGAGTTACAAGGGATGACACTATTGGATTTAATAAACGGTTGGACCTATTAAATAAAGGAGAAGAAAGACCCTGTGCAGTTGACAAGATGGGCATTTTATTAATGGATGAAAGGCTTTGGGTGGGAGGACCGGATTGTTTTTAGAAGGTGTCACATCTCAGGAAATTGAGTTGACACTGTGGAAGTATCAGGAAATGAGTGCATGAGAAAGGAAGAAACTGGACAGACTAGGGTCAGCATTGGAGGAAGCAACCTAACTATAGGTCCTGGCCCATCCCCCACAAGGGAAATGACCAGCAATCCAAATAACAACTTCCAAAAGGAAGTTGATACTTCATGGTTTCTTGGAGCAGGCCTTCCTTATCATCTCCAAATTACGTCAAAATACCTACAATTTATGTAAAAACAATATAATACATGTGCAAATTTAAAGAAAGACCCCTAGATGGGCCCATTGCCCCTCCCAAACAAAAGACTGATCCTAGTTCCTGCACATGTACAAATTCTGAAGTAACAATTGCAGCCTGTGAAGTCAGATATAATAAGGAACTAATTTCAGTATCCAAGGGAATTCACTCTGAGAATGGGTCCTAGCTTCAGGAGCATCTAGAGAATCATAGGCACTGTCCTGCAGGTGACATGATCATGGCTCTGGGTTGAACAGAGCCAATCATCTCCCAGGGCATAAAGAATCCAGGTGCCAGCCAGAGTTGTATATGTTGGGTATCATTCTAGTGCTTCAACACCCTCAGAACAAAGCTGCATGGGGGAACACAGGAACAAGAGAAAGGAAGGCAGAATGTCCCAGTTGTATAGACAAGGCAAGCAATGTGAATGGTAGGAAAATTCACAGAACTTTTCATGCTTAAAGCAAAAAGTGTGACTCAGTTCAGATAATTTATAATTATGATATTGTTCATTTTATAGATAAGGAGACTAGGTCAGAGGAAATTAAAACCAGTCCATGAGAACGAAAATATGACCTTGAGTATATCCCACCTAAATTTGGAGACCATGTCAAGAATAGATTTGACAAATTGAAAGCTAATGACTGAAGACCTGACGAGTTGTGGGATGACATTAAGGACATCATAATGAAGAAAGCAAAACTTCATTAAAAAAGACAGGAAAAAAAGAAAAGAGCAATATGGATATCAGAAGAGATTCTGAAACTTGCTCTTGAATGTAGAATAGCTAAAGTAAACTGAAGAAATGATGAAGTAAAAATGCTGAACACAAAACTTCAAAGGGTGGCTTGAGAAGACAAAGTAAAGTATTATAATAAAATGTGCCAAGACCTGGAGTTGGAACATGCTTGGAATTTCCCAAGTTAAAAGAACTGAAGAAAACCTTGAAGCCTCAAATTGCAATATTGAAGGATTCTATGGGCAAAATTGAAATATTGAATACCCCATGGACTGCCAAAAGAACAAAAAAATCTCTGTCTTAGAAGTATAGCCAGAATGTCCTCAGAAGCAAGGATGGCAAGACTACGTCTCATGTACTTTGGACATTATCAGGAGGGATCAGTCCCTGGAGAAGAACATCATACTTGGTAAAGTAGAAGAAGAGAAAAGAGGAAGACCCTCAATGAGATGGATTGACACAGTGGCTGCAACAATGGGCTGAAGCATAACAACAATTGTAAGGATGGCACAGGGCTGGGCAGTGTTTCGTTTTGTTGTACACGGGGTCACTATGAGTAGAAATCAACTCAATGGCACCTAACAACAACAATATGGGCAAATATTGAACGATGCAGGAAGCATCAAAAGAATATAGAAGGAAAGCGTAGAGTCACTGTATCAAAAAGAATTGGTAGACATTCAACCATTTCAGGAGATCGCATATGATCAAAAGCCAATGGTACTGAAGGAAGGGGTCCAAGCTGCACTGAAGGCGTTGAAGAAAAACAAGGCTCCAGGGAACTGATGGAATACCAATTGAGATATTTCAACAAACAGAAGCAATGCTGGAAGCCCTCACTCGTCTATAAGACAGCTATGTGGCAAATCGGCTGGAAGAGATCTTTATTTGTGCCTATTTGGCACTGGATTTTTTTTTAATTTTATTTTGATTCCAAAAAAAGGTGATCCAACAGAATGTGGAAATTATCGAACAACATCATTAATATCATACACAAGTGAAGTTTTGCTGAAGATAATTTAAAAGAGGCTGTAGCAATACATTGACGGGGAACTAATCACCTTATATGCAATCAAAAGCTGGACAACGAATAGAGGAGACTGAGGAAGAATTGATGCCTTTGAATTATGGTGTTGGCAAAGAATATTGAATATACCATGGACTGCTAGAAGAATGAACACATCTGTACTGGAAGAAGTATAGCCAGAATGTTCCTAAGAAGTGAAGATGGTGAGACTTCATCTCATGTATTTTGGACATGTTATCAGGAGGGACCAGTCCCTGGAGAAGGACATTATGCTTGGTAAAGCAGAAGGTCAGTAAAAAAGAGGAATATCCTCAATGAGATGGATTGACACAGTGGCTGCAACAAGGGGATCAAACATAGCAATAGTTGTGAGAATGGTGCAGGGCCTGGCAGTATTTTGTTCTGTGGTACCTTGGGTTGCTATGAGTCAGAACCAACTCAAGGGCACCTAACAATAGCAACAACATGAAAAGATTAGGCTTAAGATGCTCTTTTTTCCAGTTTGACCTTATTAACAAAAGAAGCACTCTAATTCCAAACAGGGTTATATTTATAGGTCCAGGGCTTAAGACAATATATATTTTGGAGGACACGATTCTATTCATAACATACATATTTGTGTAAAAGATTTTATGAAGATGTATATTTTGGAGGCATAAACAATATATGCAATAACTAAAGCAATGAATATCAATGAATTCTACATAAGGAAAAAATGGAGTTTATAGACAGAAAATAAAGAAGTAAGGAAATCATTTGTGGTTAGAGGTGAAAGTCTGGATTATATATTATCTTGGAATATAAGGAAAGTAAATCTCAAGAACACACGGAAAAATCAATATTTCTAAAAGGACAAGAAAGTTCAATGAAAGCAAAGTAGCTGGAATTGGCTAGAAGGAGACCATTGATAATTTTTACGAGAGAATTATCAGGGAAGTCGCTGGAATGGATCCCAGACTGCATGGAGTCAAGGCTGGCTTGAGATGAGTGTAGCAGATGACATGACAATGCAAAACTTGAGGCAGAGGACCACACACTATCTGCTTAAGTATCTGGGCAATGAAAAGAAGAAGTGGCAGTAGTAAAGGAAAGTAATAGCTTCTTTATAGCTGATTAGATCTGTGCAGACTACGAGTAGTGATGTGAAAAACAGATGGGCCAGCATTGGAAGCAAAGATCCCAGATGTTGAGAATGGGATCATGAGAATGACTAGCAGTATTAGAATGATTCTTCTTAAACATTACTCTGTCACCTGGAGACAGAGCTGGGTTAGGGTGGAGACTGAAACACCCATGGAAGCAGCAGTCAAGAAATCAAGCGACTTACTACACTGGGCAAATCTGCTGCAAAGACCTCTTTAAAGAGTTAAAAAGCAAAGATGTCACTTTGAGGACTAAGATGCACCTGACTCAAATCTACGGTATTTTCAACTGCCTCATATGTGTTCGAAAGCTGGAGAATGAATAAGGAAGACCAAAGAAGAATTAATGCCTTTAAATTACGGTGTCGGCAAAGAATATTGAGTATGCCATGGACTGCCAGAAGAACAAACAGATCTGTCTTGGAAGAAATACAGTCAAAATGCTCCTTAGAAGCGAGGATGGCAAAACTTTGTCTCAGGTAGTTTGGACATGTTATCAGGAGGGACCTGTTCCTGGAGAAGGATATCATGCTTGGTAAAGCTGAAGTCAGTAAAAAAAAAAAAAAAGGAAGAACCTCAACGAGATGGATTGATGCAGTGGTTGCAACAATGGACTCAAACATAGCAATGGCGCAGGACCTGGTAGCATTTCGTTCTGTTATACATGGGGTCTCTATGAGGCAGAAACAACTTGACAATACCTAACAACAACAACAAAGTTGTCAAGATAGCTTCTTCTAAATGAAACTGCAAACCAGATTTCCCATTGGGTAAATATTTCAGGAGTACGTTGTATAACAGGAATCTCAAACTCAGATACCTACAGGGGCCGAGAAGGTAATAGCATGAGTGAGCTGCCATGACATGCAATTATTTAGATAGGTATGTAGTTAGATAGGCAGGCACGTGGGTGTACAGGCTGATGGATGGATGGATGGATGGATGGATGGATGGATGGATGGATGGATGGATGGATGGATGGATGGATGGATGGATGGATGGATGGATGGATGGATGGATGGATGGATGGATGGATGGATGGATGGATGCATGGATGCATGGATGGATGCATGGATGGATGCATGGATGGATGCATGGATGGATGCATGGATGGATGCATGGATGCATGGATGCATGAATGCATGGATGCATGGATGGATGCATGGATGGATGCATGGATGGATGCATGGATGGATGCATGGATGCATGGATGGATGGGTAGATGCCATTGGGTCAACTTCAAATCATGGCAACCTTATATACAATACATAGCCAGATCCTGCTAGCATGTTCTAGTCCATCATTTTGGCAATTGTGCTAGTCCATCTCACTGACAATCTCTCTCTCCCTCAGTGACATTTGCTTCACCAAACATGATGTCCTTCTCCAGTGATTGATTCCTCTTGATGAAGTGTCCAAAGCAAGAGAGTTGGACCATGGTCTGATGTGATTCATAAGATTTTCACTGGATAATTTTCAGAAGCAGATCACCAGGCCTTCTTCTGCTGAAACTTGTTCACCATGGGTGACCCTGCTAGTATTTGAAATACTGGTGGCATAGCTTCCAGCATCATAGCAACATGCAAGAGAACACAGTATGACAGACTGACAGGCAGGTGGTGGGCAATTATTTAAGAACCTTGAACTTCCACCAAGTGATGAGCTCTCTCACGTTTTTCTTGAAGCATGTTGCCCTCTTGGTTTATCTTTCACTTTCTCAATTTTGATACAGACATGGTCAGAGAGGATTTCCCTACAGCTACACAACACTTCTCGTGTGTTTATAAATGCAAGTGTCTAGAAATGCAAGTGACACTTGGCCTGAGGGTGGAAGGGATAATACTAGTGACGAAGTCTGAGGAGAACAGTGCATGTCCTAAAGGGAAGAGTTACTACTCAGTTCCTACTCATCCTTGTTGTGTGAGTGTGTGCGTCAGGAACTGTCAGATCTCCTGATATTTTAAGAGGAACTAGAATTCTGGATGTTTACGTGAAATATCCTGATTGTTACATGATGGCGCAACTGAAAAAACAAGCCTGGGCCGGCCATCTGGGCACCAGACCTGCCTGTGCCCCATCAGTCTGCATCACCTGCTTTACACATTCAATTCAACCTGTCACAGGCCTGGGAGGTGGCTTTTGATACCTGAGAGTCAAAGTTACTTGCGGTTTCCTTTGGTTGCATGATTAAAAGGAAAAGGGAAAAATCCTTTAAAGCCAAGCAAGCAGTTGGGATTAATGGTTTACCCAGGCAATATATAATGGGGAAATAAAGCAGGAGGCTTAAGCTAAATGAATTCTGTAGTAGTTGAGAAGTTGTTAGATTGAATGTGATAATGGGAGGCATTCTCATAGTCCTTAAATCAGGGAGATCTAGGGTATCCTTTACTGGCTATGACAAAACTACATGTATATGGTACTCCAACAAATGGTATTGGTAGAATAAATAATGGTGAAATACTATGTGGCAATTAAAAACATAATTATTTAGAAAAAAATATTTAATTGATTTTGGGAATTTCTACCTCTATATTGGTTATTGCTCCAGATAGTATTAATTAAAAAAAAATAAAATTTAAAAATATTACATATAGCATGATTTTATGACTTCATTAATTATTTTATTTTCTAAAGCAAGAACTTATTCTTACTAGGGTTGTGTTGTTTCAGGTTCTGGAGTAACATAACACTATAGGTAGTAGTGCCTCTGGCTAGCAGGATGTTGGAAGATTTTTATTGGTTTGTTTCACGATAGCACCATGTCAAAGGAGTCAAGAAATACTCCCATCTATGCCTTGTTCAGAGAAGACTTCAGAAAGATATTCCAAAATCCCAAAGTATGATACCTTACCAGATCACCCCCTCCCCTTTAATTCTATCTCCCTTTTGTGGTAGACTTCTGATTGTCTCCTAATATGCATTTCTTTGCTGAAAGGAAACTTTTAGCTAGGTTCTGGCTGGAAAAAAGCAAAATTTCTCGTCTTCCTTGGTAGCTAGGTGTAATATGTGACTCAGTTTGACTAATGGGATATAAAAAGAAGGGAACGTTCAGGAGCCTCCTTTAGGGCTGTTAGTCCATGAACTTTTTCCTCTTCTTCTTCTTCTTCATTTCTTCCTCCATCTTACTGTCTAGTAAGTGGACATTGCCATGTTGGACCCAAAGGAAGAGGGCTCTAATCTAGAAATGGGAAAGTGTAATCCGAAATTAAAAAATCTGAGAATAATTTGGAGCAGAGCTTTCATACTTCTCTGGGCTATATGTCCACACCTGAATTCCATTCTAAGTAATATACCTCCCTACCTAACACTATAAACTGACACATTCAATGCATATATTCGAGTGAGGCAGCTAATGGAACACAACTCTGCCTTCATCCTTTGTTTTAAGAGGTCTCATCCTTTGGAGTCCCTGGATGGTGCAAATGGATAATGTGCTCAGCTGCTAATCAAAAGGTTGGAAGTTCTAGTACACTCAGAGACACCTTGGAGGAAAGGCCTTTCCATCTACTTCTGAAAATCAGTCATTAAATCCAAGCAACCACCCAAGGCATGGCAGTTGGTATCTATTTGCCTGGAGCAACAAAGGAAGAAAGAGAGTCAGAAATAGGAGGAGGATATGGAAAGTGCACCAAATTGTTTCCGTGAGCAACTGCTTCCTTTGCCATGGGACCAGAAGAACTGGATGGTGCCCAGCTACCATTACTGAAAATTTTGATCAAAGATTCTATAAAAGAAGCCTGATAAAAAGGGGGAAAATGCAGAACAGAATTTAATGTTCTCATGGACACCAGACTTTCTGTAGCCATGGAGGCTGGATGAACCCCTGAAACTACTGCCCTGATATAATCTTTAAACCTTAAACCAAAAATAACTCCTGAAGTCTTCTAAAAACCAACAAGAGTCTAGCTTAACTAGTAAAAAAAGTCAGCCTTGAATATTATGCTCTTCTAAGAACTCTATACGGGATCAAATCGACAACAGCAACTCAAAAGATTAGATAGGAACCTTAAGGGGTGGTGAATTTACGTTAATGGGAGAGGAACAATTCAGAAAGTCAGGGTGGGAATGTTTAGACAACTCAAAAAATATTACCAGTGTCACTGAATTGTACATGTAGAAATGATTAAATTGGTAGATGTTTTGCTTTGTATATTCTCAACAGCAACAAAATAAATTAAAAAGAAAAGAAAAGACTTATGGGGTAGTTCTACTACGAAATACATGGCGTCACCATGAGTCGGGATTGACTCCGCAGCAACTAGTTTACGGGTAATCTCACCCTTTACTAAGAAATCCACTATCAGACTCCTTGGTGCCCCTATTAAAACCTTTAAAATGTTAAAGTCATAAACTGTTAAGAGAGAACATCTATTTTCTAACTTTTTTTTAATTAAAACTTTGCACTTTACTTATAGTTTTAAGAAATAAAATTAATAATGCAACCAAGAATCTGGCAAGACTCCTTCTCCAACCTTGATTACCTTCATTAACAACAACAAAAAATGAGCTTTTCTTATGTGTTTTTCCTGTCAAGTAAATATTAAAATCATTATACATTATTAAGTTTCCTCAAACACTATGTGTAACTTTTTCTTGGAATTTCATTAAATTTATGTTAACTTGAGGAGAGTCTGTCAATTTTCTCCAGGAAATCTTTTCTTCCAAGAAAATATTTCCATGTATTTTTTCAAGTTTTCTTTTCTGTCCGTGGGTACAGAGCCCACACATTTCTGTTTCAGCTCATTCTTGGGTATTTCTATACATTTTGCTGCTATTGAAATGCCAATTTTTCATTTGGTATTTTGATTCTTCCTACAACATATATACTAAACAAACATTTGAAGGAAAATCAAAGTCGACTGGATTATAAAATTAGAACCTTCAAAAAAAAAACCATTGCTACTGTCAGAAGTGAAAACTGTACCATAAATGTCCCATTAATTTTGTACTTGATAAAAATTCAAAAATAGGAAAGTTTTATTTAATATGACAAGAAATCATACCCTGGTGTTTTTGCAGACTTTAATCTTATTTCAATAGTAGTTGCCTCTGCTATATGAAATTACAAATCTGAAAACCTTGGCATTTCCATTCCTCTTTTATAAATCAGGAAAACTTGGGAAATAAAAAGGATGCTTATAGTTATTTCTCTCATCTCTCTCATTTAAAGCACTATGAAATAAGCTAAGAAAGACAATGTGGCTTGTCCAAGATTGCCCAGTTATTTGGTGGATTGTCTATTTATTTTAATGAGGCCACCAAACAGATACAATCAGAGAGGAGCAGTAAAAAGAGATAAACATGGTTTTGAAGCTTGGTCTGCCCAGATACGAACCAAGTGTACTTGGCCTTTCTGCATCTCAGTAGCCTGATTTGGAAAAGTTGTGGGGCTTTGTGAAGATTAAATAACAAACCACATTAGGAACTCTTAGCCACAACTAAGCACATGACATGGTACGTGCTTCCAAAGTGGTCTGTGCTCTTACATAGAAGGAGAGAGAGATTCTACCACCAGATACAAAAGGGAATTTCCCATGAAGCAAAAGTGATTCCATTATCCTAACTAGCCACAGAGAAAAATGAGAAAATAATCTTCATTCAAAGAATCAGTCAAAATTTAATAAAGAGGTCACCCGGAATATGCTGCCATTGTTAGCTGCCATCGGGTTGGTTCACTCATGGCAACCCTATGTACCACAGAATGAAGCATCGCCAGGGCCTGTGCCATCTTCACAATTGTTGTTCAGGTTCATTGTTGTGGCCACTGTGTATTTGGAGTGTCTTCCAACCTAGAGGGTTCATCTTCCAGCACTGTAACAGGCAATATTCTGTTGTCATCCATACAGTATTCCTTGGCCAATTTTTAGAAGTGGATCACTAGGTCTTTCTTCCTAGCCTATTTTAGTCTGGAAGTTCCACTAAAACCTGTTCACTGTGGGTGACCATGCTGGCATTTGAAATACCAGTGGCATGGCTTCCAGCGTCATAGCAACATGAAAAGCATCATAGTACAACAAACTAACTGATGGATGTTGGCCCTGAATATCGCACGAGATATTTGAACGGGGCTCCTTAGCTGATTAGATATGCTGGCATTGCTTTAAAGATCTCCTTTGGTTTAGAGTTTGTCTTCAACTGAAGAACCATAGAGTGCCTCCAATGTGGCTGGCTTTCATGACATGGGCTTGGAGTCATTCTAATATTTAGTATCTGTGCATGAGAATTTTTGTATCCCTGTTTCTTCAAGCCAGTTGTTAGAGCGTATGCAACGTACTTATCATTTTTATCTGTAAGGACTAAGTAGCTAATTAGTGTTTTATACATACCAGGTACATTTCCATGCAAATCCGATTCATAAATCTTGGGTTTCTTTCTGGGTGTCCAGTCCTGGAAGGCACTGAAGACCAGCACATTCTGCATGAAGGATAGTGTCCTGGGAGGCAATGACTCGGACACATGCCAGGCCCAGCAAAGTATAGCATCCGGCCAACTCTTAAATAATCAATTCCGACAATTACAGAGGGAGTAGAATTTACACACAGGAAACGTCAGTCAGAGAATGTCTCTGGGTAATATCAGGAAGGCTCCCTCCACTAATTCGGGAACTTCAAGCGTCATTTGTTAGAAGAGGCTGATCATGTTTATGTCCGTTGTTTGTCCACATGATAATTGTACTTCTCTATGGTGCCATCATCCTCGAGTAATCTTATTTCGTTGCTCATCTCTACACTAAAAAGAATGTTACTCAAATTCACAGTTTTGCAAAATCTCAGAGAATTATTTTATTGTTTTTAACCTGAAGTTCAGAAAGAATCATCACCATATATTGTTTGGAGGTGATTGGACTGGCACTGGCCTGGTGCCTGAAAAGGATGAAGCTGGTAAATAGCAATCTTCATGGGATGTGGCCTTACCACAAGGCAAAATGAAATTTTATATACATGTATATGTATATGTATATAAATATATTTAATTCAAGGTGATATTTTTATTTCTTCCTACATTAAATATTACCTGCCTTATGTAATTTTTACTGCTATTGTACTTAAAATCATTAAAACTATACAGTATGAGTTATTTTATCAAACTCCCTCTTAATCTTAAAATAGGTTTATGGCTATATTCACCTCCATCTATGCATCCAAATATCAAACATAAAAGCCTTAGAAAAACCATGTGGAAAAAGACTAACATATAGCTGTATGAAAATGTAACATTTCTCAGTGTCTAAAATACCTCAAGAGGTCTTAAAAAGTAAAATATAAGCTGGAACAAAATCGGGTTAATATTCTCAGCAAATATAGATCTATTAAGACACAAGTAAAAAGTGTTATTCTAAAAGAAAAATGGAAAAAGGATAGAAATGAGAAATTTATCCTTGAAGAAATACAAGTGCCAATAAAACCCAAAGCCCACTGCCGTCCAGTCGATTCTGACTCATAGCAACCCTGTAGGACAGAGTAGAACTGCCCCATAGAGTTTCCGAGGAGCATTTGTGGAGGATGGGAGCGTGCCATACCTTGCTGGCAGGAGCATCAAGTGCTCAACCCACGTGGAGAACACTTTGTCAGCAGCTTGTAAAATTAAAAGTGTACATAAAAAATAAAAGTGACATGGACAAGAATGATCACTGCTGCGCTGCTTGTAATAAACAAAACTTAGGCACACATCGATGGTTTGCAATATCCATGTGCACATGAAAGAATATGAGAAGAAAGTTATGAGGCTCTCAATAAGTTTACGCTTGTGTGGACTATATCACAAAGCAATTAAAAGAAGTCTTTAAAAGAATATATACTTCATTTCTTTTACATATATAATAGAAAGGTCTTTTTAAAAAGCATGGATTATGCTGAGTGAAATCAGTCCCAAAAGGACAGATATTGTCTGATCCCACTTCTATGAGTATCTAGAACAGGCAAATTTATACAGGTCAAAATTTATTGATGGTTACCAGGGGCAGGCAGGAGTAGGGGGAAAGGGGGACTCATTGCTTAGGGGACACTGAGCATCTGTTAAGGGTGATGGAAACATTTAGAAGCCCATAGTGGTGACAGCCACACAACATGATGAGTGTAATTAATGTCACTGAAGGGTACGTGTGAAATAGGCAGAAGTGGCAGATGTTCTGATATATGTGTGTGTATACACGTACACATATATCAGAACATGTATATATCACGTGTGTCTATATATATCAGAACATGTTATATCACGTGTGTCTATATATATCAGAACATGTGTATATCATGTATGTCTATGTATATCAGAACATGTGTATATCACGTGTGTCTATATATCAGAACATATATATATCACGTATGTATATATTTCAGGATATATATATATATCACATACCTATATCAAAACACAGTTTTTAAAGAAGCATATTGTTGAGTAAAGGAACAAATGACAGCATATGAGTACACTATTTTACCATTTATCTGAATGGCATCCACACACATTAATAATATACTATTTAGAATTCATGGTCACAGTGTGGCTATAAGGTGGACCCCAATTTTATCTGTAGCGTTTTATTTCTTTTACTAAAAACAGAGCAAATGTTAATCATTATTTCCTGGCATGGGGAATAGAAACATGATTGTTTATTACTCTTTTGATTTTAAGAAAGTGAAAGAAAACATTATTACAAAAAGTCAAGAAAGATTAACCAACGAAGGACATAAATAGGAAATCTACAGGGAAGAAATACAAGGGAAAAATATTCAACATCACTGTTAACCAAAGGGATTCAAGTTGAAGTCACAATTGGCACAGATATTTTTTTTTTTTATTGTTGTAAAAATATAGATAACGCATTTTCCAGTTCAACATTTTTCACATGTACAATTCAGAGACCAATGACCTCAATCTTATAATTATCGTCCATCACCATCCATCAACTATCACCAATATCCGTACAATTAGCACAGATTTTTGATAAAGTGTGTGACGCCCAGTGGGTGTACTGCCAGAGGAAGCCTGAGGGCAGACAGGACTAGGAACTTGCAAAGTCTTTCCAGAGCCTGTATACCTGGCCCAGATGTTGTTGTCCTTAGATGCCATCGAGTCAGTTTTGACTCATGGTGAACCTATGTACAACAGAACGAAATACTGGCCAGTCCTACGCCATGCTCACAATCGTTGCTATGCTGGAGCTGATTATTGCAGCCACTGTGTCAATCCATCTCATTAAGGGCCTTCTTCTGGCCCAGGTGAGTGCCCACATATAGACAGTGGTATGCAGAGGGCATCGCAGCCATGCAAAGGCACAAAAACAAACAATAATTTCCTAAGACGTTTTCCCTTTTCTTGCAATCCCCACTTCCCCTGCCCTGACCTGGGGTGTGGAGTAGGGGGGTAGAAGCAGTAGATTGAGAAGAGGAAGAAAGACTGAGAGAGCAAAGAGAAAAGAAAGAGAATGGAGTGCCCCCTTTCCCTCTGCTGGTCCTGAGGGCCCTGAGTTCAGCCTGGTGTGGGGGTAGAGGAAAAGCTCTGAATTACAGGGAAGACTGAAGTTTAAACTTGATTCTAGGACTTTTCCATATCTGAAAGTGTGACTTAGTAATCTTTCTAAGAGTGGCTGAACGTGACAGGCTCGAGATGATGTCACGAGCCAGGGATAGATTTGATTCCTTATGCCTGAAGGCACTGATAGGAAAATCAAAACACCATTGACCACCAACCTAGATAAGCTGAAGATGAGATATTTGAGAGACGAGTCATATTTTGATAGAGTAACCCTCTGTCTGGTTTGCCCAGGCCAGTTCCTAGTTATGCTTGTTGTGTCCAGAGTAACTATTAACAACACCCCCTTTTATTCTCAGAAGTGTCCCAGCTTAGACGATGAGGAAACCTATGAGAATTAAGTCATTAGTTCAAGGACAAACAGCTAAAAAGTGACAGTACTGGAATTTCAAATCAGGTCCGTCTGGCTCCAAACTTGGTGTTCTTTCTGCTGCTGCTAAATATTCCTAATCTGGACTAATAGGCAGTAAATGTAGTCCGAATCAGTAAGGTTTTGCAAATTAAACTTAAAAAATGAATTATACTATTACTTTCAAGAATATACCATATTTCATACATAAACCAACAATTGTTGGCACGTAGAAACGCTTGGGGATTGGGCTTAATGGAAAATATGTATAGAATATAAGCAGTTGGTTCTAAAGATATTGAAATGTGTATTTTCTTAAGTATATCTTACACTTAAGGTTTATATTTCCCATTTGCTTACCTATTTTCCCCATTACTCAAAGGTAAGAGTCTGTATTTGAATATCTATGAACTTCAAATTAGTATAGTTCAGACTAAGTAGGCTTTATATGTAAAGAAATGAGCTGCAGTCATTTATCATAAAAACAGCAAAAATACCAAGCAGTAATTTTAATACATTATAAAACAGTGTAAGCAATGTAAAATGTATATATCGCTCCCTTTTAAATATCAGATTAAAAAATTGCAGCCCTTTTTAAAGAGAGAAAGACTGCAGTGCATATTTCCAGAAGATTCATCCTTAAGGACATATTCTGTAATATTAAAAAAGCCTGGAAAACCACATATACCTCAGTGTATGAATTACATTTACACACGCTTATGGGTTTTTTTATATGTGAATGTTGGCTGATAGGTTTCATCTCACAGCTTATCTGTGAATTTGCTATTTTTCCTTTCAGATGAAAAAAGAGTATTTCCCAAGCTATGAAGGAATTTTTCAATTTCTGTCTCTCTAAACCATATCACAGAGGGAAATTACAGATGCCACCTGAGATGGAGTGATAGAAGTCTTGTGTTACTCCCGCTCTTCCTTATCAGCTGCTTGAACTCTAGCAAACTTTCTAAACTCTCTGAGCCTCAATTTCCTTTCATGTAAAATTGGAATGATACTATCTCCCTCACAATTTTTAATGAGGCTCAAAACTCAAAGTGAACTGATCTTGTACAGTGCTATCTTCAGAAGTACCCTTAGAAACAGGAGCCCTCATTTGTCCCAGGACCATACAAACTCAACATATGGTTTTTATTACTGGAACAGTAATAAAACAGCAGACAAACAAATAAAAAAACGCTTTGTGATATGGGGCTTGCAGAATGCAAAAAGCTTGGTGAAAGAGGGGGCAGTGGTGGGAGGTGGTCGCAGAAGGTCCAGCGGAGGAAGAAACCAGCTCTCTCAACAGATCTTAGCTTTCAGAATGCGCACGCATTGGGGTGGAGGAATCCTGGCTAAAGATCATGGCATGACAAGTTCAACCACAGTTGCCAGTCTCCGCGGAGTGCTAACCCAGCCCTCTGGAGCTTCAGAAGAGAGCTCCTGCCTTGGCCCAGGCTAAGCGGCTCTGCAACCCATCTTCCCAGGAGCCTCTAATGAAGTTTGACACCTGGCAGAAGGGGGAGCAGCGGCACATGCTTTTAATGCGCTCTCATTCCTAGGAGGCCTTGGCGTCCCTGAGCTCGCCTCCTGCCCTGGGCTACCTCCCGTGTATCTCCTGGCTCTCTGGGCAGGGAAGGCAGAGTCAGCTATGCGCCCAAGCGCCACGTCAGCCAAGTCTGGCTGGGGATCTGGGTGGCCCGCTCATGGGCAGAGTTCAATGGAAGAGAGCCCTCTGTAAGTGTCTATAGCAGAAGTGCTGTCTGGGCAGCCTGTAAACCAAACTCAGGATGGACACCGCATGGTGTGTAACCTCCAGCCTCCTGTGTTGCACCCTAAACAGTGAGAGCAAGCCAGCATTCATTTGCCACAAAAGTCCCAACTGATAGCTGTCTGGTGGCTGTTGCTCTGAAGCTTAAATGGTGTGATACATTTGTGAACTCATTCATTCAACAAAGGATTGTTGTTACGGGTTGAATTGTGTCCCCCAAGAAGATATATTGAAGTCCTGACCCCCAGTGCTATGAATGTGGCCTTATTTGGGCATAGCACCTGAGCTGAGTCCCCATGAGGTCGTACTGCAGTAGGGTACTTGTAAGAAGAGATGAGACACAGACACAGCGGCAAAAGGAAGATGGCCATGTGAAGGCAGAGGCAGAGACTGGGCTGATGCTGCCACAAGCCAAGGAGCACCTGGGACGACCAGAAACTGGGAGAGACAAAGAAAACATGGCCCTGTCATCACCTCGATTTGGGACATCTCGCCTCCAGAACTGTGGGACAATAACTTTCTGTTGTCTTAAGGCACTCAGTCCTACTTTGTTATGGCAGCTAGAAGACACTAAAATGGTGATTGTTGTTGTTGTAAGCTGCCATAGTCGCCCCTGACTCACGATGACCCCATGCACAACCGATAGAAAGCTGCCCGGTCCTGCACCATCCCTGTGATTGAATGAGGATAAGGCTTGTGATGCACGGGATTTTTATTGGCTGATTTTTGGGATTAGATCACCAGGCTTTTCTTCCTAGTCTGTCTTAGTCTGGAAGGTCCACTGAAAACTGTTCATTGTCATAGCAACACACAATCTTCTGCTGACAGATGGGTGGTGGCTACACGTGAGGTGCACTGGCTGTGATCAAACCAGCTCTCCCACATGGAAGGTGAGAATTCTAACACTGACCCACCACTGCCTCATCCCTAGGGAGGTCGAGTGGTTGGAACACTTACCGCAAAGTGACAGGGAAAGTCATCCCTAGGTGAATCCGTCACCACAGCTCTCAGACTCATTGCACTTATTTCTCCAGGTTCGGATGAAATGAGCTAAAGGTTCTTTTGCTGTTCTTTCTTTTTTTTCCAGTTAGAAGGAAATGCATATTTTCTTTATATAGGCAGCATTCAACCACAACTAATTAACACAAGGTATAATTAAATAAATGCTAAGTAGAAGGAAAAATAAAATCCAGACTCATTGACATCAAGTTGATTCTGACGCAGAGAGATGATATAGGACAGAGTAGAACTGCCCCATAGGGCTTTCAAGGCTATAAATCTTTACCGAAGTAGACTGCTACATCCTTCTCCCATGGAGCAACTGGTGGGTTCGAACCACTGACCTTTCAGTTAGCAGCTGAGCACTTAACAACTGTGCCACCAGGGCTCCCTGCAAAAGAAAAAGGAGTTGAGGAAAGAAATGATGAGAAAGTGTAAAAAGAAAAGAATAAAAATTCTAGCCCTTGGATAATAATATCCTTTTATAATGACCAATCAATGATACCTCTGTTTTATGAATGAGATTCTCAAGAGCAAGTCTAAAACGAGGGCTGTATCTGGGTTCAGATTTCATTTGGCAGTTATATTATTTGAAATGCCAATTGATTATTAGAAACACATTTCTTCAGCTTTGACTACTATGGTAATAGACAGGTAACTATTACATCCTTGTTAAACTCCAGTAAATACGACTTATTGAAAACACATTTCTTTCAACTCAACAATATGATTGTGTATGTATCTATTACAGAAGTCTTGAAACTCTGTCCATTTGTGCCAAAAGTGCATCTCTTCTCTTGAATTCATAAGGCTGACGATGCTGTCTCAAGCGTAGTGTGATTAAATCCCCAATAAGTGTTTCAGTAATAAACGATGACTGCAGCACCAGAAGCTCAGCCATTTGTTTAATCACTTGGCATAATAACTGGAAACAAGAGCGCTCTGAACATTAGAAGCAGATTTGTTCAAAGCATGTTGTCCACTTTGTGTCTAGACTGAGCTACTGCTGCCTCAAATGTTCTGCACAGAAATTTTTAGCAGCAAAACCCTTTTCAGGGGCAAATGAATCATTCTGTGGGTTGGCTGCATTTTTCTGCCCAATGCATTTATCTTTGCATTCCTGCCTTCTTGGATTAGAGCTGAGAGCTGGAGGCCAGAGGCACGCAACTAAAGAAGAAAAAAAGTAATTGAATTTAAAGAAATGAAAGGATCTAAACTATCAACTAGCCCAACACACTCATGCTATGCAGATGAGCAAACTGAGGCAGCTAGTTAGTTCAGGGCCATTTACCCAGGTTCTGGCCCATTTACCATTTTCAGGAAAATTTTTCTCATAAAATCTAAAGCAGTCCTGCATTGCACTTTTTCATTAACCTGAAAGATGTTTTAACTCCTCTGGAACTAGGTGGAATGTAAATGACTTTTGCTATTTTATAATTATATTCATTTCCTGCTTCTTTTTGGTTTAGGATATTAACAAAGAACACGATTCATATAGTAGTTATGTAGCCAGGCTGATATCCAATTTGCCAGTGGCCAAAATATTGAAACCCTTCCCTACGGGTTGGTAAATAGATGCTTCTCTGAGTGCCTGGAGGGGCCCCTACCACCTCAGCAGCCAGCAGCATCCCCTCCCCTCCCCAGATCTACTCACGATCCAACATCTAAAAGGCTAACAGTAGGATGCCCCTTTAGAGCAGTGTCTGTCTGTTTGAACTGGGCAGAGCCCGTGATTTACGGGTTATTACATATTGTGGATGTCTCTCCTGGATGTGACAACACCAACAAACCAACTAATCAAGCAGTTGCTGTCCAGTCAATTCTGACTCATTCCAACTCCATGTGTGTCAGAGTGGAACTCTGCTCCAAAGAGTTTTCAATGGCTAATCTTTCAGAAGTAGATCACCAGGCCTTTCTTCTGAGGTGCCTCTGGGTGGAGCCAAACCTCCAACCTTTTGGTCAGCAACCAAGTGCATTAACCGTTTGTTCCACTGAAGGACTTCAAAGATTGATACCCTTCTGATAGTTGGGAGAGATGGTCTCTGAGGTCAGCTACATGAGCATAGTTAATACAATGGACATAAATACTAAATATGATGTTTCCATACCGACCTATCCCTCTTGTAATAATGATAGCTAATACTTATGGATCCTCACTATGCACTAAGCCCTCTTCAGTTCTTAGCAGGCGTTGACTCCTTTAGTCATCACAACAATCAATCCTATGGAGGAGGAACTATCATTTTTCAGATGGAAGAACAGAGAAGTAAGCTAATTGTTCCCAAATCAAACAGCTAGTAAGTGATGAAGCCAAGGTTTGAATCAAAACTTTATAACTCCAGAACCTGAGCTCTTAATCTCCACAGTGAATTCTCTTTGGGACTATTTATGGGTTATGATTATAGATTTTTGTTTATTGGTCCATTCTAGGCAATAACTAATAAAAATAACTGAGACTATAGCATAGGGAGGGTTCAAACAAATTGTTATTGTGACTTAATTCCCTATTTAAATATTAGAGACAGGTGTCTTTGTTTAGCCAACATAAACATTTTTGAAATGAAATAGTTTTATCTACTGGTGATTATCAGTTGAATTGCAGAATTACTAGACTAGTGTCTAAATGTTGATCAGACATGCAATCAAGGTACATCGATAATGAATAGTGGTTAGAATGCAAAAGCTGGAAGCAAAGAAGAAGGATCTGTAGTTGGAAAATATGGCCTTGATGATAGAAACAACATTGGAGACCACATGATAGAATTTTGTAAGAACAAAGACTTACTCATTGCAATACCTTTTTTCAACAATATAAACAATGCCTATACATGTAGACTTCACCAGATGGAAATGACAGGAATGAAATCAGCTATATCTATGGAAAGAGACAATCTGAAAGCTCAATATCAACTTTCAGAACAAGGGCAGGGGCAGACTGTGGAATAGACCGACAATATGTTCAAATTGAAGTTCAAATTGAAGTTCAAATTGGAGCTGAAGAAAATTAAAACAAGTCCACAAGAAGTAAAATAGGAACTTGAGTATATCCTACCTGAATTTAGAGACCATCTCAAGAAAAGATTCCACACTTTGAACACTAATGACCAAAGACCAGACGAGTTGTGGAATGACACCAAGGACATCATACATGAAGAAAGCAAAAGGTCATTAAAAAGACAGGAAAGAAATAACAGACCAAAATGGATGTCAGAAGAGACTCTAAAACTTGCTTTTGAAAGCAGATGAGGTAAAGCAAAGGGAAGAAATGATGAAGAAAAAGAGCTGAACAGAGCATTTCAAAGGGCAGCTTGAGAAGACAAAGTATTATAATGAAATGTGTAAAGTTCTGGAGTTAGAAAACCAAAAAGGAAGAACATGCCCTGCATTTCTCAAGCTGAAAAGACTGAAGAAAAAATTCAAGCCAAATATTGAACAACACAAGAAGCATCAAAAGCAGATGGAAGGAATACACAGAGTCATTGTACCAAATAGGTTTGGCTGACATTCGGCCATTTCAGGATGTAGCATATGATCAGGAACCGATGGTACTGGAGGAAGAATTTCAAGTTGCACTGAAGGCATTGATGAAAAACAAGTCTCCAGGAATTGACAAAATACCAATTGAGATGTTTCAACAAAGGGATGCAGTGCTGAAGGTGCTCATTCGTCTATGCCAACAAATTTGGAAGACAGATACCTGGCCAACCAACTGGAAGAGGTCCATATCTGTGCTCATTCCAAAGAAAGGTGTTACAACAAAATGTGGAAATTATCAAACAATATCATTAATATCACAAGTAAAATTCTGCTGAAGATAATTCAAAAACGGTTGCAATGGTATTTTGACAGAAAACTGCCAGAAATTCAAGCCAGATTCAGAGGAGGACTTGTAACAAGGGATATCACTGCTGATGTCAGAAGGATCTTGGCTGAAAGCAGGGAATACCAAAAGATGATTACCTGTGTTTTATTTACTATGCAAAGGCCTTCCACTGTGAGGATCATAACAACTATGGATAACATTGTGAAGAATGGGAATTCCTACACACTAATTTGTGCTCTTGCAGAACCTGTACAGTTGTTCGAACAGAGCAAGGGGATACTACATGGTTTAAAATCAAGAAAGGCGTGTGTCCTGATATATCTTTGCACCATACTTATTCAATCTGTATGCTGAGAAAATAATCTGAGAAGTTGGATTATATATTAAGAAGAACGTGGCACAAGAATTGGAGGAAGACTTATTAACAACCTGTGATATGCAAATGATGCAAACTTCTTTGTTGAAAGTGAAGAGGACTTGAAGCACTTATTGATGAAGACCAAAGGCAACAGCCTTCAGTATGAATTGCACCTTGAGGTAAAGAAAAGAAAAATCCTCACAACTGGACCGATAAGCAACATTATGACAAATGGAGAAAATATTGAAGTTGTCAAGGATTTTGTTTTACTTGGAATCATAGTCAACACCCATGGAAACAGTAGTTAAGAAATCAAAATTTGCATTGGGCAAAACACCTCTTTAAAGCGTTGAAAAGCAAAGATGTCACCTTGGAGACTAAGGCGTGCCTGACCCAAGCCATGGTGTTTTCAACTGCATCATCTGCATGCCAAAGCTGGACAATGAATAAGGAAGACCGAAGAAGAATTGACGCCTTTGAATTGTGGTGTTGGCGAAGAATATTGAATATACCATGGACTGCCAAAAGGATGAACACAATCAGAATGGTCCTTAGAAGGACATGTTATCAGGAGGGACCACCCCCGAAGAGAGACATCATGCTTGGTAAATTAGAAGGTCAGCAAAATAGAGGAAGACCCTTGACGAGATGGATTGACAAAATGGCTGCAACAATGGGCTTAAACATAGCAATGTTGTGAGCATGGCAGCACAGGAACAGACAGTGTGTTTTTCTGTTGTACATATAGGATCGCTGAGTAGGGACCGACTTGACAGCACCTAAAAACAACAACAACAACAACAAACGAATTGAATGTAGAATTGAGTAAAGGGCTTAAAAAAAAAGGGCTAAAGGCTCCATATTGTGTGATACCACTCATATGAAATGTACAAAATAAGCAAATACATAGAGACAGGTGGTATATAAGTGGTTGCTAGGAGCTGAGGAGCAGGAGAATGGGAGCCCTGGTTGCCCAGTGGTTACGAACTCTGCTTCTAACCAAAAAGTCGGCAGTCCAAATCCCCCAGCTTCTTGGGAACTCTGTGGGACAGTTCTACTCTGTCCTGTAGGGTCACTATGTGTCAGAATGAACTTCACAGCAATTTTAATTTTTTTTTTTTGGAAGGCAGAGGATAATGGGTACAAATTTTCTTTTTGGTGTGATGAAATGTTCTGTAATTAAATAGTAGTAACAGTTGCACATCTTTGTGACTATTATAAAAACTTCTGAATTGTACAATTTTAAATGGTGAATTTTATGGCATGTAAAATATGCTGTTTTTGTTAAGTGCCATGGAGTCAGTTCCAACTAATGGGGACCCTATGTACAACAGAAGGAAACAGTGCCCAGTCCTGCACCATCCTTGCATTTGCTGTTATGCTGGAGCTCATTGTTGCGGCTACTGGGTCAATCCATCTTGTTGAGGGTCTTCCTCTTTTCCCTGACCTTCTACTTTACCGAGCATGATGTCTTTCTCTAGGGACTGGTCCCTCCTGATAACATGTCCAACGTATGTAAGGCAAAGTCTAGCTATCCTCACTTCTAAGGAGCATTCTGGCTATACTCCTTCCAAGGCAGATTTGTTCATTCTCCTGGTAGTCCATTGTGTATTCCATATACTTCACTAACACCACAATTCAAAGGCATCAATTCTTCTTTGGTCTTCTTTATTCATTATCCAATTTCATACATATATGAGGCAATTGAAAATACCATGACTTGGGTGAGGCGCACCAAGTCTCCTGTCCTTAAAGTGACATCTTTGCCTTTTAACACTTTAAAGCGGTCTTTTGCAGCAGATTTGTGCCCAATGCAATTCATTGTTTGATTTCTTGACTGTTGCTTCCATGCAGGTTGATTATGGATCTAAGTAAAATGAAATTCTTGACAACTTCAATATTTTCTCCATTTATCATAATGTTACTTATTGGTCCAGTTGTGAGGATTTTTGTTTTCTTTATGTTAAGGTGTAATCCATACTGAAGGCTGTAGTCTTTGATATTCATCAATAAGTGCTTCAAGTCCTTTTCAATTTCAGCTAGAAAGTCTGTGTCATCTGCATGTTGCAGGTTGTTAATGAGTCCTTTTCCAAGGCTGATGCCACGTTCTTCTCCATATAGTCCAGTTTCTGTGATTATTTGCTCAGCATACAGATTGAATAAGTATGGTGAAAAGATACAACCTTGATACACACCTTTCCTGATTTTTAAACCATGTGTAGTATCCCCGTTTTCTGTTCAAATGACTGCCTCTTGGTCTGTGTACAGGTTCTATATGAGCACAAATAAGTGTCCTGGAATTCCCATTCTTCTTAATGTTATCCGTAATTTGTTATGATCCACACAGTTGCATGCCTTTGCATAGTCAATAAAACACAGATAAACATCTTTCTGGATTCTCTGCTTTCAGCCAAGATTCATCTGACATCAGTAATGATATCCCTCATTCCACATCCTCTTCTGACTCTGGCTTGAATTTCTGGTATTTCCCTGTCGATGTACTGCTGCAACCATTTTTGAATTATCTTCAACAAAATTTTTCTTGCATATGATATTAATGATATTGTTTGATAATTTCCACATTCTATTGGATCACCTTTCTTTGGAATGGAGACAGATATGGATCTTTTCCAGTCAGTTGTCCAGGTAGCTGTCTTCAAAATTTCTTGACATAGATGAGTGACTGCTTCCAGTTCTGCACTGGTTTGTTCAAACATCTCTATTGGTATTCTGTCAATCATGGAGCCTTGTTTTTCTGCCAGTGCCTTCAGTGCAGCTTGGACTTCTTTCTTCATGCCATCAGTTCTTGATCATATCCTACCTCCTGAAATGGTTGAACTTCAACCTTTTTTTTTTTTTTTTTGGTACAGTGACTCTGTGTATTCCTTCCATCTGCTTTTGATGCTTCCTGCATCGTTTAGTATTTTCCCAAAAAAATCCTTCGATATTGCAACTTAAGGTTTGAATTTTTTCTTCAGTTCTTCCAGTTTGAGAAATTCCAAGTGTGTTCTTCCTTTTTGGTGTTCTCATTCTAGATCTTTGCACATTTCATTATAACACTTTACTTTAGCCTGCTCCAGTCGCCCTTTGAAATGCTCTGTTTGGCTTTTTTACTCCACCATTTCTTCCTTACACTTTAGCTACTCAACATTCAAGAGCAAGTTTCAGAGACTCTTCTGACATCCATTTTGGTCTTTTATGTCTTTTCTTTCTTTTTAATGACCTTTTGCTTTCTTTATGGATGATGTCCTTGATGTCATCCAATAATTCCTCTGGTCTTTGATCATTAGTGTCTAATAAGTCAAACCTATTCTTCAGATAGTCTCTAAATTCAAGTGGGACATACTGAAGGTCATACTTTGGCACTTGTGGGCTTGTTCTAATTTTCTTCAGCTTCAACTTGAACTTGCATATGAGCAATTGATAGTCTGTTCTGTTTTGACTGACGATATTGAGTTTTTTCCATCGTTTCTTTCTACAATATAGTCGATTTGATTCCTGTGTATTCCACCTGGCAAGGTTCACACGTATAGTCACCATTTACGTTGTTGAAAAAAGGTATTTGCAATAAAGAGGTCATTAGTCTTGCAAAATTCTATCGTGCGATCTCCGATGTCATTTCTATCACCAAGACCATATTTTCAAAATATGTATCCTTCTTCTTTGTTTCCAATTTTTGTATCCCATCACCAGTAATGATCAATGCACCTTCATTGCATGTTTGATCAATTTCAGACTGCAGAAGTTGGTAAAAATCTTCAATTTCCTCATCTTTGGCGTTAGTATTTGGTGGGTAATTTTGAATAATATATTAACTGGTCTTCGTTGTAGGCATGTGGATATTATCATATCACAGTTTCGTACTTCAGGATAGATCTTGATATGTTCTTTTTGACAACGAATGCAAAGACATTCCTCTTCAATTTGTCATTCTAGCATAGTAGATCATATGACTGTCTAATTCAAAATGGCCAGTACCAATCCATTTCAGCTCATAATGTCTAAGATACCAATCTTTGTGTGATCCATTTCATTTTTGACAACTTCCAATTTTCCTAAATTCATACTTCTTACATTCTACATTCTTATTATTAATGGATTTTGCAGCTGTGTCTTCTTATGTTGAAGTGTGCCACATCAGCAAATGAAGGTCCTGAGAGCTTGACTCTATCCATGTCATTAAGGTCGATTCTACTTTGAGGAGGCAACTCTTCTCCAGTGGTAGTTTGAGAGCCTGGGTGTAAAATATATCTCAATTTAAAAAAAGAATTAACAAAAATGAAGTAAGTCAAGGGCCCCTCTGTCACTAATGAGTTCACTTTGGTCACAGGCGATATTTTGATCTTTAACCATTTGAATATGAACTATGTCCAGAAAGGAAAAAAAAAAAAAAAAAACTCACACTACACTGAGCATAGTAGACAATCTTCTGATCCACTGGGTTGAGATAAACATTTAGAAGACATTTATTTCAATTAAATGCCATAAATAATTACTGAGTAAGCGGCACTAGGCAGTGGCTGACTATGAAAACATGATAGTTTTGATGGAGAGGGTAAGTTAAAAGGGAAGAAAGACCCAGCTCACAGTGAGTAGGGGAACTGCTGTCAGGGATGTGCCAAGGGAATTCAACTAGTGCTAGTAATTCAGTGACAGGAGGCAGCCCAGAGTAACACCTTCGATCCCCCAGATCCAGAAACTAGATTTTGTTAGAAAATCTTGAAAAGATCTCCCTCCCATTGTTTAATGATGTTCACTGAATTCAAAAGACACTGATAAATCATCCAGAATGACAGCATCAGTATAAAGAAGTGGCCGTGCTCACAATTCCTTTCCAGGACTCACCAACCTAAGTTTCAATGTGTCCACCAAGCATGGCCACTGATTGAAAGATGCCATGGTGCGCACATCTGGAAGCAATGGTAGTGGATAATCTGGGGGAAAAAAACAGATCATATGGTGCTAGGTGGTGGTGACCTCTCATAAAATATCATCCACACGCACCAAAAAAAGTGCATTTTAAGCAGTGGAGATGCTCCAAATGGCTCCATTCAGTCTCCCTTTCCTGCCTTGTGTTATTCTTAGCCACCATCAATCCATTCCAGAAATGCTGCTTGGATGTGATCCATAGGGTTTTCAGTGGCTGATTTTGGACGTAGATCATCAGGCATTTCTTCCTAGTCTGTCTTATTCTGGGAGTTCTGCTGAAACCTGTTCAGTGTCGTAGCAACACAAGCCTCCACTGACAGACGGGTGGTGGCTGCACACGTGGTGCATTGGCCTAGAATCAAACCCAGGTCTCCCGCTGAATCACCAATGCCACCTCCTGGCTTGTGGTAGCACGTTCAACAGGTTCCAAACCTTTCTGGTCATTTTCAGTCATAAGACATCTCCATACAAGCTAAGATATACTTTCAGAAATAAAAAGTTTGTTCTATTCAGTAAGGGTAAAAACTTCAATCTCCTTTTCCCAATTCAACTTTTTGCAGGTTTACAACTTATTGACAGCAATTACAATAATAGATATGTTTACAACGATGACCAAAAAAAGAGAGTAACTATTGAGGCTGCTTATGCACAACCAAACCAATTTTGTCTCTTGGTTTGGAGGTTTAGGGTCATGTGTTCATGGGACATCTCAGTTAATTGGCCTAATAATGTGTTTATTGCTTCTGTTTTACCTCCAAGTTCATTGCGTAGTGCTTGGGGTCTTAAATCTCACAAGCAGGCCTCTAACAATTGGTCTCTATTCACCTGGAGCAACAGAGGAAGAAGGAGAGTCAGGAATAGGAGGCGGATATGGAATGTGTGGTTAATTGGCTCCATGAACAACTGCCTCCTTTGCCATGAGACCAGAAGAAATGGATGGTGCCCAGCTACCGTTACCAAATATTTTGATCAAAGATTCCATAGAAGAATCCTGATCAAAAGGGGGAAATATAGAACAGAATTTCAAATACTCATGGACTCTAGACTTCCGGGAGCCATGGATGGTGGATAAACCCCTGAAAGTATTGCACTGAGACAATCTTTAAAACTTAAACCAAAAATATCCCCTGAAGTCACCTTAAAACTGAACAATAGTTTAGGTTAGCTAGTAAAAAAGCCTGCCTTGACCATTGTGCTTTTTTAAGAACTATCTATACCGTTTCGAATTGACAACAGCAACTCAAAAGATTAGGCAGAAACCTTAGGGGGCAGTGAATTTATGTTAATAGGGGAGGAACAACTCAAAAAAGGAGGGTGAGAATGGTTGCACAACTCGGAAAATGTCATTAATGTCACTAAATTGTATATGTAGAAACAGTTGAATTGGTGTATGTTTTGCTGTGTATATTCTCAACAACAGCAACAAGAAAATAGATAAAATTCAGAAAGAAAAAACAAGTCAGTCTTCTATCCAATAAGTATCTTCATTTCCTCAAGTCAGGCCTGACCTAGGCCCTAAGGATTGGCACAGGGGAAGGGCTGCATTTTCCTCTCTTGCTCCTCTATGCTCTTTTCATCTTTCTTCCCCTTCTCATGCTACAAATAAAAAAAAAAAAACTGACTGCCGTCGAATCTATTCCAACTCATAGTGACCCCATAGGGTTGCTGAGGCTGTAAATCTCTATGGAACCCTCAGAGCCACTGATGGTTTTGAACTGCTGACTTTTTAGTTAGCAGTTGAGTGCCTTAACCACTGTGCCACCAGGTCTCTTACTCTACAGCCTCCCGTTTTTCCAGGATCAGGGAAGAGGGAGCAGTATTAAAGAGAAAGGGCAAGAGACTTGTACCTAGATGAATGCTCTCGTCCCCTGACTTGGCCATAGGTGTCCTTTAGGGGCAGACTTCCATATGAGGGCACTTCCTTGGAGGATAGACAAAGGCTTTCAGAAAGCCCCTGTAGGAGAAGGATCTCCCCACTGGATTCCTCTCTGATGAGGTAGATATGCCCCTGCTTGCTCCGTTCCAACACCCCTCACTTGTCCCATGCATGGGAAACTCGGACAGCCTGTGTCCCAGCCATCACGGACTGTTCAAGCAAGACTCTGTTACACTTATCTCTGAAAAATATGTCTATAGATGCTCTCCAACTCAATGCTCACTGCACCCAGTTCTTGGGACACCATGCCAGTGATCTTCTAGGCTTCTGAAGCTCTGCAAGATTTCAGACAGGGGGTAAAATGCCAGACCCCCCTTCTTTCAAACCCTCAACCTTGATGAGTGTTCTGTGAGAGCTCTCCTCACTCAGATTGGGGGTGGGTGGGAGAACATTGGGAAAGTGGGAGGCACTGCCATCCAAGGGCAGCAACTTTTCACTACATTCTCAATTCCCAGTCTCCCTCATCCAGACTGGTGGGATTGTGGTTGCAGGGTAAATTCATCTACCTCTTGGTGAGTCTGGCAGGAATGGGTCCAGCAGCAAACATGGGGACTTCCTTTTAGAATGCAGGGGTACTTGATGCTTCTCACTACAGTCATAAGCACGGGGGCTCTAGACATAATTCTGAGGAAACAGGAGTTCTTGCAATGGTGTTGAATAGTCTCAACCAAGTCAGTCCACATTTTGGAAGGTCATGCGCACACACACACACACACACACACACACATACACCAAAAAAAACAAACCAAACCCAGTGCGGTCGAGCCGATTCCGACTCATAGTGCCCCTATAAGACAGAGTAGAACTGCCCCATAAAGTTTCCAAGGAGTGCCTGGTGGATTTGAACTGCTGACCCTTTGGTTAGCAGCCATAGCACTTAACCATTACACCACCAGGGACACACACACACTTGTGTAATACCTGTGTGTGTATACATACATATGCATGCGAATCCATATGTATATAATTGTACCTGAGCCTACTATATTGTAACATCTTGTACGTCATTGAATTTCGCTACCTTTAAACATCGTTCTACAATAGGATTTTGAGTGGCTGTAGTGTGTAGCTGTCATGTGGCTCTGCTATATTTGTTAGATAATCGTACTGTTTCCAATTTTAAACCATTATAATAGCCTTTCCATAAAAACTTGGTACATATATCTTTTTTTTAATAGTTTTATTTCTTCTCATGATATGTTTTTATAACTGCCTCAAAGGAAGTGAACTGAGTATTAGAAACACGTTAAAAACTGATTCTCTGGAAAAATTACACCAGTGTGAACTACTGTAAGGAATATGAGGAAGTTGCATACCTTCAACAACAGTAACAATTATCATTTGGGGGAACAAATTGTTCTTTACTTTTTTCTTCCCTTGGCTGCTATTCATGTATTTTTTTAATAATATTTTATTGCGATTTCAGTGAAGGTTTACACAGCAAATTGATATGTGTATTGGTTTTTTGCATCTCTTTGTTCTATGAGTTACCTATTTTGTTCTTTGCCAATTTACCCATAATATCTTATTTGTCATACTTTTAACTTTGAGATTAAAAAGGCATATAATGCTCTCCTGTGCACTTTTGATGGTTATTCACAATATGTAATATCTGATTTCTCTTTTTAAATTAAAACATCTACAGATGTTTTATACCCCATCTTCCGTTCATGTTCCCCACATACAAGTAACTACTCTCACGAATTTAGTGTGCATCCCGTCAATCTATTTTGTTTGTTTGTTTTATTTTTATATGCTTCTGTACAGACCAACAACCATGGGGATGATGCAGGACCAGGCAACATTTCATTCTTTTATACATAAGGTAGCCATGGGCCAGAGCTGACTAGATGGTAACTAACAACACCAAAAACAAAATATGTAACCATGAATCCTATGTAATATATTATTCGTGGGCATGTTAAGAAATGTATTCAATGGGACAGAATGAGAATCCAGATGTAAATTCATTCACCTATGAGCAGCTGATATTTGACAAAGGCCCAGAGCCCATTAAGTGGAGAAAAGACAGGCTCTTTAACATACGGTGCTGGCATAGCTGAATATCCACCCCAAAATAATGAAACAAGACCCATACCTCACACCATGCACAAAAACCAACTCAAAATGGATCAAAGACCGATATAGAAAACCTAAAATGATAAAGATGATGGAAGAAAATATCGGGACAACTCTAGGAGCCCTAATACAGGGCATAAACAGAACACAAAACATAACTAACAATGCACAAACACCAGAAGAGAAACTAGATAACTAGGAGCTCCTAAAAAATCAAACACGTTCATCCAAAGACTTCACCAAAAGAGTAAAAAGACAACCTACAGACTGGTAAAAAAAATTTTGGCTATGACATATCCGATAAGGGTCTAATCTCTAAAATCTACAGTATGCTGCAAAACCTCAACAACAAAAAGACAAGTAACCCAATTAAAAAAATGGGCAAAGGATATGAACAGGCACTTCACCAAAGAAGACATTCAGGTGGCTAACGGATACATGAGGAAATGCTCATGATCATTAGCCATTAAAGAAATACAGATCAAAATTACAATGAGGTACCATCTCACCCCAACAAGGTTAGCATTAACCCAAAAACCACAAGGTAATAAATGCTGGAGAGGTTGTGGAGAGAATGGAACACTTACACACTGCTGATGGGAATGAAAAAATGGTACAACCACTTTGGAAATTGATCTGGCACTTCCTTAAAAGCTAGAAATAGAAGCACCATATAATCCAGAAATCCCACTCCTTGGAATATATTCTAAAGAAGTAAGAGCTGTCACACGAATAGATATATGCACACCCACGTCCATTGCAGCACTATTCACAATAGCAAAAAGATGGAAACAACCTAGCTGCCCATCAACAGATGAATGGATAAACAAATTATGGTATATGCACACAATGGAATACTAAGCAATGATGAAGAACAACAATGAATCCACAAAACATCTCATAACATGGATGAATCTGGAAGACATTATGCTGAGTGAAATTAGTCAGTTGCAAAAGGACAAATATTGTATGAGACCGCTATAATAAGAACTCAAAAGAAAAAAAAAAAGGTTTAAATGCAGAAGAAAACATTTTTTGATGGTTACAGGGGTGGGGAGGGAGGGAGAGGGAAATTCACTAACTAGATAGTAGATAAGAATTATCTTAGGTGAAGGGAAGCACAACACACAACACAGGGGAAGTCAGCACAACTGGACTAAACCAAAAGCTAAGAAGTTTCGTGAATACAACCAAACACTTCAAGGGACAGAGTAGCAGAGCAGGGATATGGGGACCATGCTTTCAGGGGATTTCTAGGTCAATTGGCATAACAAAGTTTATTAAGAAAATGTTCTGCATCTAACTTTGATGAGAGGCATCTGGGGTCTTAAAACTAGTGAGTGGCTATCTAAGATGCATCAATTAGTCTCAACCCACCTGGAGCAAAGAAGAATGAAGAACACCAAAGACGCAAGGAAAATATTAGCCCAAGAGACAGAAAGGGTCCCATAAAACAGAGACTGCATCCCCCTGAAACAAGAAGAACTAGATGGTGCCCAGCTACCACCAATAACTGCTTTGACAGTGAACACAATAGAGAATAACTGATGGAGCAGGAGAAAAGTGGGGTGCAGAGCTCAAATTCTAGCAAAAAGACCAGATTTAATGGTCTGCCTGAGACTGGAGGAACCCTGGAAGACATGGCCCCCAGACAGTCTGTTAACCCAGAACTGAAATCATTCCTGAAGACAACTCTTCAGACAAAGATTAGACTGGACTATAAGATATAAAATGATGCTCATGAAGAATGTGCTTCTTAGTTCAGGTAGATACATGAGACTAAATGGGCAGCTCCTGTCCAGAGGCGAGAAGAGAAGGCAGAAAGTGACAGGAGCTCATTGAATGGACAGAGAAAATCTGGGGTGGAAAGGAGGAGTGTGCAGTCACATTATAGAGAGAGCAACTAGGGTCACGTAACAATTTGTGTATAAATTTTTGTATGAGAAACTAACTTGAGCTGTAAACTTTCACTTAAAGCACAATAAAATAATACTAATAATAAAAAGAAATGTATTCAAATGTTAGAATTCTATATTCATTACGCTGCAACTTGTTTCTCATTCAATAATACGTTTTTGGATCTATCCATGCTTATATATGACATGTAGATGTAGTTCATTTCTTTTAGCCACTATGTTAAAAACTATTTTATTTAAATGTCAGTTTATTCATACATTCATCTATTGGGTCTTTGGTGAGTTTTCTTTTTTTCTTTTGTCATTGCCAAGAGCTGAGTGAACTTCCTCATACACGGCTACTTGCACATATGTGCAAATGTTTCTCTAGGATAGATAACTAAAGGTAGAATTAAGTATTGGAGTGAGGGCATTTTCCATTTTACCAGATATTAACAAATTGCTCTCCCACCAGAAATGTATGATTTTTTTTCCACATTCTCACCAGTACTTAATGTTATCAAGCTTTATTTATTGCAATCTCATGAACTAGATGGGCATCTGTAATGTTCTAACATCAGAAGCCATCTGAATTCACAAAGGGGAGGGAGAATCAGCATCAGCACAAAGCTGATTCCTGTGAGGTGGAAATCAGATATACTGCCACTCTCCAACATTTTTACCAATTCTGACATCAGTTGTCCCTCCCACAGCACTCTCCACTTCTCTGCTGGGTTCGATAATTCATTGTAATGGCCACATGAAACTCACAAACCATACTCACAGTTACGGGGCTTATTAGGGGAGAAACAGGTTACAATTCAGGACCAGGATCAACTTGAAAGTAACAGGATACAGTTCATCAATCAAGACAGTTTCCAACCAGAACAGCCCTCGGCTCCTTCTTGGCCATGCCACAGGCCAGCAGCACTTATTAGCCAGCCTGGCCATGCCCTTGGCCTGGGCTCCACCCCCAGGTCTCTGGCCTCTTCCCTGTTTGGTCAAGTGTTATAGCTCTTTAGCTCCACCAGCAAGTGCCTAGAGGCACCTCACTCTACCAGCAAGCCCCGTGCCTGAAGGCGTTCCGCTCTCTCTGTCTCCTGGGTCTAGGAGGTTCTCAGCATAGAAACCCTGGTACAAAGAACACTCTTCACTCCAGGTTCTTCTTGATGGTAGTGAGGTCCCCTTTTATAAACATACTACTCCTACCAAAACCATGAACTAACCAATCCCCTCTGTAGTCCATGGTCACCTAATTTGCATAGTAATTACCAATCCCCACAAGGGTTTTATGTGCTTTATTTGCATAGTAAACTGTCAAGTCCCTGCAAGGGCTTTATGCAACTTATTTGCACGGTAAACTGTCCAATCCCTTTGCAAGACTGTGACCTAGAAAATCATCTTGGCAGAGCTACAAACCCAGGGCCAGAAAGGTCATATATAAAGAGAAACCCATCACACTGCATTATCTCATTTTAATTTCTAGTTTGTTGACTATTTACTATATTGAACTTCTCAGATATTCATTAGCATTAAATTTTATTTTCTGTAAATTCTCTATAAAGCTTTATTTACTTTTTTTTTTCTTTTCTAAAGCTGAGTTATAAAAATTTTTTAAATAGATTGGGTATTGATCCTTTGTCAGACATACAAGAAGAAAGGTCTGATGAACTACTGAAAATCAGCCAGTGATTACCCTACGAATCACAACAGTCTGATCCGCAACTGATCGTGGGGATCATGCAGGATCTGGCAGCATTTCATTCCATTGTGCACGGGGTTTGTCAGTTTCATGAGCTGAAAATAGCCTCTCCTTCTCTGTGACTGCTTTCTTTTATAAAATAATTTACAGTGTTTTTATTATATACCTTGTTGTTGTTAGGTGCCATTCAGTTGCTTTTGACTCATAGAAACCCCATGTGACAGAGCAGAACTGCACCACAGGGTTTTCTGGGCTGTAATCTTTCCAGGAGCAGATTGCCAGGTCTTTCTCCCATGGAGGCTGAGTGTGGGTTTGAACCACTAACCTTTTGGTTAGTGCTCAACCATTGTGCCAGCAGGGCTTAATAATATTTGAATATTTAATATTTGATTATATAAAAGCTTTGATATTGATTAATGTTTACATTCATGGTTTGTAATCTTTCTGTCAGATTGGCATACTGTGGTGGTTTGCATGTTGCTGTGATGCTGTGATGCTGGAAAGCTGTGCTACTAGTATTTCAAATACCAGCAGGGTCTTCCATGACAAACAGTTTTCAGAGGAGTTTCCAGACTAAGACAGACCAGGAAGAAGGACCTGGTGGTCTACTTCTGAAAAAACTGACCGGAGAAAACCTTATGGATAGCAGCAGAATGTTGTCTGATATGGTGCCAGAAGATGAGCCCCTCATGTTGGAAGGCACTCAACATACGCCTGGGGTCTCAAAGTAGAGTTGACCTTAATGACTTGGATGGAGTAAAGCTTTCAGGAACTTTATTTGCTGATGTGTCACAGCACAAAATGAGAAGAAACAACTGAAAACATCCATTAATAATCATCATGTGGAATGTACAAAGTGTGAGTCTAGGAAAATTGGAAGTTATCAAAAATGAAATGGAATGCATAAAGATCAATGTCTTAGGCATTAGTGAGCTGAAATACACTGATATTGGCCATTTTGAATCAGATAATCATATGCTGTACTATGCCAGCAATAACAACTTGGAGAGTAATGACATAACATTCATCATCAAAAAGAACATTTCAAGATCTATCCTGAAGTACAATGCTGTCAGTGATAGGATAATATATATACGTCAACAAGGAAGATCAGTTAATACAACTATTATTCAAACTTGCACACCAACCACTGATGCCAAATATGAGGAAATTGAAGGTTTTTACCAACTTCTGCTTTCTGAAATTGATCAAATATGCAATCAAGATGCATTGGTAATTACTTGTGATTGGAATGCAAAAGTTGGAAACAAAGAAGAAGGATTAATAGTCGGAAAATGTGGTCTTCGTGATAGAAACAATGCCAGAAATCAAATGATAGAGTTTTGCAAGACCAATGACTTTGTCGTTACAAATACCATTTTTCGACAGCATAAATGGGACTATACACATGGACCTCACCAGGTGAAAAATACAGGAATCAAACTGACTGCATCTGTGGAAAGAGACAATGGGAAATCTCAGTATCATCATTCAGAAAAAGGCCAGGGGCAAACTCAAGAACAGGCCATCAATTGATCATATGCAAGTTGAAGCTGAAGCGGAAGAACATTAAAACAAGGCCATGAAAGCCAAAATACGACCTTGGATATATCTCACCTGAATTTGGAGACCATCTCAAGAATAGATTTGATACATTGAACACTAACCAAAGAAAAGACGAGTTGTGGGATGACCTCAAGGACACCATACATGAAGAAAGCAAAAGGTCATTAAAAAGACAGGAAAAAATAAAGGAACAAAATGGATATCAGAAGAGACTCTGAAAATTGCTGTTGAATGTAGAGTAGCTAAAGCGAAGTAAAGAGATGGTGAAGTAAAAGAGCTGAACAGAAGATTTTAAAGGGCAGATCCAGAGATGAAGTAAACTATTGTAATGAAATGTGCAAAGATCTGAAGTTAGAAAACCAAAAGGGAAGAAAACAGTTGGCATTTCTCAAGCTGAAAGAGCTGAAGAAAATGTTCACACCTCGAGTTGCAATTTGGAAGGATTCTATGGGCAAAGTCATGGAGTCCTGGTGCCATAGCCCATAACAGCTCAGCTGCTAACCAAAAGGTGGCAGTATGAATCCACCAGCAGCTCCTTGGAAACTCTATGGGGCAGTTCTACTCTATCCTATAAGGTCACTATGTTTCGGGATAGACTCGATGGCAATTTTTTTTTTAATGGGCAAAATATTGAACGATGCAGGAAGCTTCAGAAGAAGATGGAAGGAATATGCAGAATCACTGTACCAATCACCATTTCAGGAGGTAGCATGTGACCAAGAGCCAATAGTATTGATGGAAGAAATCCAACCTACACTGAAGGAACTGTCAAAAAACAAGACTACAAGAATTAAAGGAATAACAATTGAAATGTTTCCACGAAAGGGTGCAGCACGAGAGGTGCTCACTCATCTATACCAAGAAATTTGGAAGAGAGCTACCTGGCCAATTAACTGGGAGAGATCCATATTTGTGCCCATTCCAAAGAAAAGTGGCCCAACAGAATCAAGAAAATATTGAACAATATCATTAATATCATAAGCAAGTAAATCAGCAGGGAACAGCCAGAAATTCAAGCCAGATTCAGAAGAGGAAATGGAATGAGGGATATCATTGCTGATGTCAGATGGGTCTTGGCTAAAGCAGAAATCCCAGAAAGACGTTTATCTGTGTTTTACTGACTATGCAAAGGCATAACAAATTATGGATAACATTACAAAGAATGGGAATTCCAGAACACTTAACTGTGCTTATGAGGAGCCTGTACATAGACCAAGAGGCTACCCAAACAGAACCAGGGATGGTTTAAAATCGGGAAAGGTGTGCATCAGGGATGTATCCTTTCACCATATTTATTCAATCTGTATGCCGGAAAATAATCTCAGAAGCTGTTGAAGAACTATATGAAGAAGAACGTGGCATCAGGATTGGAGGAAGACTAATTAACAACCTTAAATATGCAGATGACACAATCTTACCTGCTGAAAGCGAAGAGAACTTGAAATACTTACTGATGAGGATCAAAGACTGCAGCCTTCAGTATGGATTACACCTCAACATAAAGAAAAAGAAAATCCTCACAACTGGACTAATAATGAACATTATGATAAATGGAGAAAATATCGAAGTTGTCAAGGATTTCAGTTTTCTTGGATCCACAATCAATGCACCTTGAAGCAACAGTCAAGAAATCAAGCAAGGTATTGCACTGGGCAAATCTGCCACAAAAGGCCTTTTAAAGTGTTAAAAAGCAAAGATGTTACCTTGAGGACTAAGGTATGCCTTGCCCAAGCCATGATATTTTCAATCACATCTTATGAATGGGAAAACTGGACAATGAATAAGGAAAAATGAATAAGAATTGATACCTTTGAATTATGGTATTGGCGAAGAATATTGAATACACCATGGATCACCAGAATAATAAACAATTCTGTCTTGGAAGAAGTGTAGCCAGAGTGCTCTTTGGAAGCGAAGATGGCAAGACTTCATCTCAGGTAACTTTGTACTTGTTATCAGAAGGGGCCATTCCCTGAAGAAGGACATCATGCTTGGTAAAGTGAAGGATCACCAAAAGAGAAGAAGGCCCACGATGAGATGGATTGACACAATGGCTGCAACAATGGGCTCAAACATAGCAACAATTGCAAGGATGGAACAGGACCAGACGATGTTTAACTCTGTTGGACATATAGTCCCTAAGAGTTGGAACCTATTTGAGGGCACCTAACGACAACAACCCTGATGGCATCGTGGTTAAGTGCTATGGCTGCTAACCAAAAGGTTGGCACTTCAAATCCACCAGGCACTCCTTGGAAACTCTATGGGGCAGTTCAACGGGTTTGGTTTTTTTTTTTTTTTTTTTGGTAACAACAAGTATCTTTCTGTTTTTCCAACCTAGAAATCATGAAGATATTTCCTATCAATTTTTCCACTGAGATGTTTCAATTTTCTTCTTATTGAATATGAAGTCCTTCCCAGTTTGCTCTTACTTCCTTTGTTTGTTTCTGGTTTTTAGTTTTGCTTTTTTTAATATAGAATTTTAATATTTTGTATAAGTTTACAATACACTTTTAGCTTAATATATACCTTGCAGATAAAATATTTACAAGTAATTACTTCCTTTGAGGATGTCATTTCTCATTTAGACACACTACTGAGAGATGCCCAATGAAAGAACAAATTTCCCCAATGGTTGATATTTTAGTCCTACGAAAGAGATGATGAAAGGAAAACGGTTTCATAGTTTTCCATATGTTTGATTGGAAGAAACAACAAAACTTTCCAGATGGAGGAATTTCATGGCTTCCTGAATAGATCTACCCATGAGAAACTAAGACCAGGAGCTTGGCTATCAAGGAAATTAATAGGAACCAGAGGGCAGCAAGGCAAGGAATTCAGTGCCTGCGGAACAAACCGGAACAGCACACTAAGCTCACAGAGAAGTCCTCAGAAACTAGGCAGGAAGGGAAGCATGACTAGGTTCGTCAGGAGGACCCACAGCATAGGATATACATTAGTGAAGGGTTACAAAGCACCTACACCATGAGTATCACGAAGAAGAAGACAGGATGAAACAGAAGATGACTCTGTCGTTTCCTTCTGCCTAGATGTGGGGTAGCAAGGTGGTGAGTGTCATCTGGATCAGCTCTGCGCCATGTCAATGTAGGGGCTGCTGCAAGTACCAAAGGTCGCCTCCACAGAGCCAAGGTGTCTACACTGGAGTCTCAGCACTAAGTGCTGCGCACTGCTCGTTGCTTTAGCGTCACGTATTTAAAATAAGTAAAATAATTTTCTGCCTACTTTTCTGCCAACAACCCTACTTCAAGGATAGCTGAGAAGCAAATAAAATAACAGATATGAAAATAACTTGTAAAAAGCAAAACATCTTTTAAATGTATATTATTATACAGCCCACCGACATCCATTTTATAAGAGACAGATACCATTTAAATTGATAGATTCTTACTAAATGAATGCCTTTCTATTAACTGTCCCTATTACAAAATAAACCAAACCAAACCCGTTGCCGTCGATTCCAACTCATAGCAACCGTATAGGACAGAGTAGAACTGCCCCCATAGGGTTTCCAGGGAGTGGCTGGTGGATTCGAACTGTCCACCTTTTGGTTAGCAGCCTGAGATCTTAACCACTACGCCACCAAGGTTTCATTACAAAATAGGGAAACATTAAAAACATTGAAACTAAAAATAGAATAGTGCTGAGAAAGTGATGAAATAAAACTATCATCAGTCATTCCGCCATAGAGACTGTTTTGTTTTTTTAGTGTATGAAATGGGAAGATTTGTTGTTGTTCTTTTCTATTTGAGGTCACCGGAGAGTCTAGGTGCTTCTCCACCTGAAGAAGTTGCTCTAGAATTGAGTGTTTAGAAAAATTGCCTTGAGGGTTAGAAGGGAATGAAATGTAACAAAAGACTCCAGGTATCGTTTGTTTGAAAGGATTCAGTTCAAAGAGATAGTTATACCACTCTAAATAAGAATTTGATAGTAATTTGGGTGGAGACTGGAAAGGAAGGGAAGAGAGAGGAAGGAGATAGAGGAGTCACCAAGAGGCAGGCTGGGGTGGAGAACTGTGCCCTATGAGGGCTCCTTGGGGAGGGCGGGTGTATGAATTACATCCCTTCACATCATCCCAAACTTCCGGTCAAGCCATGTTAGTCGACGTGGAGTCAGCTGCTACTCATAGAGACCTTATGTACAACAGAGCAAAATGTTGCCAGGTCCTGTGCTATCTTCGTGGTTATTGGTATGTTTCAGTTCATTGTGGTGGCTATCCAGTACAGTTTCCTGCACAAAAGTAGACCTCTGTGTGTGGCAAACTGGGGACCTTTATTTAAAAACTGGGGGGTGTGATATGCCATGTGACATAGTGGTTAAGTGCTACAGCTGCTAACCAAAAGATCAGCAGCTCAAATCCACCAGGCGCTCCTTGGAAACTCTATGTGCAGTTCTACTCTGACCTATAGGGTCGCTTTGAGTGGGAACAAATCTGTCTTAGAAGAAATACAACCAGAATGCTCCGTAGAGGCAAGGATGGCGAGACTGCATCTTACATACTTTGGACGTGTTGTCAGGAGGGATCAGTCCCTGGAGAAGGACATCGTGCTTGGCGGAGCACAGGGTCAGCGGAAAAGAGAAAGACCCTCAATGAGGTGGATTGACACAGTGGCTGCAACGATGGGCTCAAGCATAACAACGATTGTAAGGATGGCGCAGGACCGGGCACTGTTTCGTTCTGTTGTGCATAGGGTCGCTATGAGTCAGAACTGACTCGACGGCACCTAACAACAACAACTCTGGCAAGGCTCACGGGTTTTTACTCGCTCTGGATCCTGCAACAGAAGCCAAGAGGTAAGCAGTTGGAATCCACTGGCCACTCCTTGAAATCCCTGTGGGGCAGTTCTACCCTGCCCTATAGGGTTTCTATGTGTACGAATTGACCCCAAGGGTTGTCGCCTAGCAATATCTTATAACTATTCCTTTTGTCTTTTAAATCTCTAATGAGTACCACATCACCTTTTGTAAGTAAATGTTTGTTGGGATGGCCAGATTAAAGAATTGTATGTGCACACCACATACTATTAATCTCTTTTGTTCTGAACATATAAATTTGGTCCAAATCTTCACAGTAAGGAGACTTAGAATGGTGCTCATCCTTGCACAAACATCCTTACGCACATCTAATCAGCTCCTAAATGTGGCATTCTGGGTGAAAAGATATGCACATTTTAATGTATTTGAAACGCACCACCAGATTGCTCTCCAGAATTGTTATTCCAATTTATGTCCCACCATTGGAATTGGAGAGCGTCCGGCTTTCCTCACTTTTCCCAGTACTCGTAATCATTTCGAATTTGAGACAAAAGCAGTATTTCATTGTTCTATTTTTTCATTTCTTTGGCTGCTAGGGTGGTAGAAATTTTTTCAAATTTATTTGCCATTTCTGTTTCTTCCTCAGTGATTTGCCAGCTCATATCTTTGCCCTTAATTTCTACTGTAGTGCTTTTTTTTTTTAATTGGTTTGTAAAAGCTCAATATATCTTCTCATTAATCTTTTAAGAAAAAATTTTCCTTATTGATGATTTGCTTTCTTATTCTCCTAGTTTAGGGGAAAACATTTATTTTTAGGTAATCATATGGGAGAATATTTTCCCCTTTTATCAATTGCTCAAAGAGAATGTCCTTATCCTATCATTATGTAAATATTCAAACTAATGCTTTTCCATTCCTTGTATTTTTATGTTTTATTATTTCTCTGTATATCCTGCCTCAATTTTATTATGCTGTAAGGTTCAAGGTAGGCAATTAAATCAATTGTTTTTTAGGAAAAAAAAAAAAGACACTATTCAACAGTGCTGTTGTGGTTCCAAAGTAGACATAGACAACACACATGAATTAATGGGCGCAGCTGTATGCCAACAAAATTTTATTTAAAAAATTAACTGTTCTTTTAAATGTTAAGCAAGCATGACTCATGGCATAATTAATTCATTCTTTACTCAATGATCTGAAGTGCTATTTTATTACATGTTTATTTATTACCTGTTTATTACGTATGTGTGCATGTACCTACATACTTCTTACTCTCTTTAAATTAGTGCTAAATGTTTGTAATTATTGCCAGTTGGTGATAAATTATAAATAAAGTATTTAACAATGGAAGCACCCCTGATTCTTCTCTTCTGGTTTTTCTTGGCTCTTTTCCTCTGCTGATTCGTTACAGGAACTTAAGAAATAGTTTGTGAAATTTGAAAAAATATCCCAGGGCTACATTAGCTGGACTATCATTAAGGTTTTAAATTAATTAGGGGATAATTGATATGTTTACAGTACTTTTTCCCACTCAGGAAGAGGGCAATCTCTTCTTTTTTAAATATTTTCACACCACTTAGAAAATTTTTGTAGTATTTGCCATATGGTTATATATATTTCTTTTAAGTGTGCTTGTATATTGTTGTAAGTGGAGTATATTTGTTATATTTTAATTGATAATTGCTGCATATAAAAAATAAATAATTTTTGCACAGTTAGATTGTAAAAAGTTACGGATTTTTATACAATTGCTTTGTAACTGGCCCACTTAGGATGCTCCCTTATCATAACTTTCTGTTTTTTAGAAGAAAAATAATGATTTACACACAAGTGAAGTTTTGTCTCTTCTCTTCCCATAATAATACCTTTTTCTCTTGACTTCCTACAGAAGAAAAATTGTAAATAACGAATGCAAGCATCCAGCCTCTAATAGGAATGCCTGTGGTATTTCACCACTAAATATGGTTTGTTACTTGTTTTGAAGTAGATATGTTAAGGAAGCATCCTTTTAATCTCAGTTCTAAGTGTTTTTAGCTCTATTGGGCTCATACTTAAATAACTTAATCCAAGATAAAGGAAACAGCGTGAGTTCAAAGTCAAGTACAATATCACTAAAACTAGAGTTGTCAGACATCCTGTACGTAATGGATTATCCTATATTTCAAAAACAACTGTGTCGAGATGTATAATCATTCTACATTTGATCTAGATCCGACACTACCAAGGACATCTGTTAGTCCATAATCTTCGCCCTGCCCCACATTCACCAAAAATAAAACATGGCCGCCATAATAAAGAGCAAACATGTCAACAGGGTTGTTTGGAAAAATGAACAGCAATGTGGGTTGTTTGGTTTTGAAGTAATGACTCTGGAGAAGACCTGAGCATGCCCACTGAGCCATCTAGTGGCTGCAGAGTATATCTGAAAGAAAAAGTTATAAAATTGGCATGGTCTTCAATTTCAGGATAAAAATGAGCAGGGACAACATCATTCAAATCCCCCCACCAAACTGACACAGCCCAGGGCTTTGCACACAATGGGGTGTAATTGTGTAAAATTACTCTTGATCTGCAAGGGATTTCCTTAATGAGCAGAATAAACCGAATTTATGCTTAAGTGTGTGCAACTTAGAGAGATATGCTTATACTACCTGTGTGAAATCAACCATAGACTAAGGAAAGAACAGTTAGGCAAAGGTAGTACCAGGTTTAAGGCAGGGCCACCGGCGTTGTAGAAAAAGCTTGAGGAAAAGGGGAGCAACTCATATGTGCGTGTATCGGCATAAACTGTGACTGCTAAAAGGAAAACATTTTAGGTAGAAAAAAATGCATTCCTCATAAAGGTAAAACTCATGATTCTTAAAACTCACTGGGTTTTGATAGCGATGAAATTATTAAAGCTATTTTTCATCTTCTTAAATTCGTGCTGCTGTTCTACATAAAAATGCAGGACAGAACAGAATAAAAACAAACAAGCACGCAAGACTAGTGAGCTTGAATTATAGCTAAGAATGCTGAAGAACAAAGATAAAGCAAATTGATAGCTTTTGAATGTTAATAGGGTTTGTCACCTCCTAGAGTGTGTAAATTGAAGACATCTGTCTGGTCTCAAATAAATTCCAAAAATCCTAAGCTAATTGCTTCATATACACAATGCAAAACCTCAGAATTCCACATGAAAATAAACGTTCATTTGGAAAATAAACTTCAAACAATTATGATAAAAGAGGGCCTGTCAATGAGCCAGCGCTTAATACAGAAGGATTATTTTGAAATAAACTTCTTTAGAGCTCATTAGAATGGGAAAGAACTGTGAAAATAGATCCCAACACCCAGGTCCTTAGGTATGTGATGGCGTTTGAAGGAGCTTAGCTGAAACGAATTCAGGTTTTCCTTCGAAGTCTAGAGTGGCTTTTTGAAAATTATATTCATTTACAACACAAAAAAGGAAAATAATGTGTTTTTTCTTGTCTGGCCTCTGGAAAATATAGATACAGCAAACTCATTTTCAGCACAAGATCTGATGAATCATATAGCATCTCCGAAGAGCAGTTCTACCTTTTGTCTCTTCATTCTGGTGTTTGCAAACATCACTTATCTGTCAGTGTACAGTGCATGGTGGCTTGCATGTTGCTTTGAGGTTGGAAGCTATGCCACTGGTATTAAAAATAACCACAGGGTCACCATGGTGGACAGGTTTCAGCAGGGCTTCCAGACTAAGACAGACTAGGAAGAAAGGCCTGACAATCTACTTCCAAAAACTAGGAAGGAGTTTCCAACGAAAACTCTCTGGATTACAACAGAATATTGTCCTATATAGAGCTGGAAGATGAGATCCTTAAGTTCGAAGACACTCAAAACACACAGTGTCTGCAAAAAAGGACTCGAGCATGCTAACGATTGTGAAGGTGGCACAGGACTGGCAACATTTCATTCTGTTGTATGTGGGGTCACCACGATTCAAAGAGGACTCCAAGGTAACTTGAGACAGCATTGTTTGCAAAAAGGGTTGTGAAAGAAAAACTATTCTAAATTTCCTACAAATAAGCAAACATTTACAAAAATTTTCTAGGAAGTATGTCAATCTATTGGGAATACTTATATCTGGTATTGTAGGATTGAGAGGGAGAGAGGAGTTGGATGCTGGTCTAATTTCAGACACTCACAGGAGCACTGCACCGTCAGAACTCTTAGTTGCAAGCAAAAGAGACAAGCTTAGATGCAACAGGAAAATGTATTGTCCCATGTAGCCAAGCTGCAGGCAGGGCAGAGTCCTGGTGCGCTCAGGGACGGCAGAGTGGACGGTTTGAATGCCGCCAACACTCTGAGCATCACTTTGTCCCATGTAGCCAAGCTGCAGGCAGGGCAGAGTCCTGGTGCGCTCAGGGACGGCAGAGTGGACGGTCTGAATGCCGCCAACACTCTGAGCATCACTTTGTCCCATGTAGCCAAGCTGCAGGCAGGGCAGAGTCCTGGTGCGCTCAGGGACGGCAGAGCGGATGGTCTGAATGCTGCCAAGACTCTGAGCGTCACTAGACTCTGCTCTGCGTGGAGTCAGCTTTTTTCCCTCCTGTTGCCTAGCTTTTCCCATGGTGCTAGAACCAAAGTTCCTGTCAGTTCTTGGTCTTACACCTTCCAACTTTCTTCACCAAAGAGGGAAACTATTGCTAGTCAGTACGGTCCAAAATATTTGTGGCTGTGTTAGAATCAGTATTTTTACTCTTAAATGAGAGGCTTAGTACTTTCAAAACTGCAAAGCCAGTGGGAGACCAAATGAGGACTTTCCTTGCCCTGTCCTGTTCTTTCATCTGATGCCCCTCCTATATTTGCCAGTCTAAATCATTTTTCTCTCTGAGTCCCAGCCTGGTCTCCATAAAACTTGGCTCTTAGTTTTAGTCTTTTTTAGTTTTAGTCTCAACAAACTTGGCTCTTCAGTCAGTTCTGTACTAGACTCCGATTCTTACCTCTTCCAGTCAGTCTCTTCAGACAGTGGGGATGCAAAACTGCTCACGTTACAGTCCAGACCGGGGCGGTGGTGGGGGGGAATAGGGCTTCTTTTCCTCTCAAACTGACCCACTGTTCCTCAAAAGCTCTGCCCACTGGGTAGCAGGGGAACTCAACGCCTCTGTAGTCTGATTCTTCCTCTTGCTTACTTTGGATGCATTGTCAGGAAAGACCAATTGTTAGAAAAGGACATCAACTCTGGGAAAGAAGAGGGTCAGTGAAAAAGGAAAACCCTCCATGAGATGGATTGACATAATGGCTGCAAGACTTTTCCCAAAACACACACACACACACACAGAGACATGCACGCACACACACACCCGCATGCACACAAAGATTCTACGAGGTAATACCAGTAATGAGAGGGGCAGGAGGAGAACAGAGAAAGAGTAGGTCATGCAGACTGAGGCAGAAGGCCATTTCTAGAAGAAGAGAGGATGTCCCTGGGTGGTGCAGACAGTTAACCTGCTCACCGCTAACCAAAAGGCTGAGGTTCCAGTGTACCCTGCGGCACCCCAGAAAAAAACGCCTGGCCATCTACTTCGGAAGAATCAGCCATTGAAGCCCCAGTGGAGCAAAGTTCTACTCTGACCCCTAAGGGTCTCCAAGTGTTGGAGTTGAAGCAGCAGCAACTGGTGTAAGAAGCAGCGTTGGAGCGGCAGTGGCAAATGCCACGAGGACTGGTAAGATGAGAACTAAAGCTAGTCCACTGAGTGCCAGGATTCTGAGCATTTTAAAGTCAGAAACGGTTTAGGGTGGCTTTGAGAATGAATTGTAATGTAAATTGTATATAATACCTTTAGTCTACAATACCATTAGTTTCCTATTGGTGCTGTAGCAGCATATCACCAACTTAATGCCCAAAACAACCTGAATTTATTATCTTACAATTCTGAAGACAAGAAGTCTGAAATAGATCTTGTTGGTATAAAATCAAGGTCTTGGCAGGGCTACATTCCTTCTGGAGGTTCTGGGGAGAATCATTTTTCTTGCCTCTTCTAGCTTCTGGAAGCTGCCCTATTCTTGGCTTGTGCCCTCCTTCCATCAGGATAGTATCCGGAAGCTCCTCTGACTCTCCTGCCTTCCTCTTTTGCTTGCTTTTATGACTACACTGAGCCCATTGAGATAATCCAGGAGAATTCCCCATTCCAGGGACAGCTGATTAGCAGTCTTCATTCCTCTGTAACCTTAATTCTCCCTTGCCACGTGATGTAACATATTTACAGATCATAGAGATTAGAACATGGGCATGTCTTGAGGGGAGGGGCATTATTTGGCCTACGACATTCTCCAACTTGATTTTTTAACTCAATTATAAGTCTTAGAAATCTAATATATGTACTATGTATTAGGGGTGATATTTAAAATATTTAACGGTCAGTATTCAGGAAACCAACTGATCAAATTAGATACTAGCCGTAGCGCTGGGAACTGCTGCTATTCGAGGCATAACCAGTCCTCACGCTCAGTTGCTGCACCGTGAGGGATGGGTGGTGGTGGGGAGTGGAGGCGGGAGACTGCGGAAGCTGTAGAGTGGCCCAGTCAGGGGAGGGTGCTCAGATGGTTTGCAGCAGAAGCTTCCTGTCAAGCAATACAGAGGCATATCACGTTTTTAATAACCAATCAGATCATATCATTGTTTACCAGATAAACATCAGCCCTTCTGTATTTTGTATGCCATCGAGCTGAGTCTGACTCATCGCAACCCCAAGTCTGTCAGAGGAGAACTATCCTCCACAGGGTTTTTAATGGCTGATTTTTCAGAAGTAGATCAGCAGGATTTTCTTCCAAGGTGCCTCTGGGTGGACTCCATATTTGTAAATGTATTTAAAATATGTATCTGGAAGGAAATACCCTAAACTGTTCATAGTAGTTACCACAAAGGAGGATATTTGTTTTGTGTTGGAAACAATTATCAGAGAGACCTGGGGCCTTTCCCTCAATATTTTGTTTTTACATGAAGACAATCTGTTCATTTACCGCTGTGTACTTAAATTTAATAAAGAAAACGGTCTGAAGAACAAGCATCAATAATAATAGTTATCTCTGGGAAAGAGCCTAGAACTCGGGCAGGAGGATCTATGTAGAAGAGAATCGGAGCATTAGCTTTATAACCGGAGTCGCTGGAATTTTCAGGTGCAGGGGCTGCTTCATGGAACTCAGGAAATGCATTTTTAATGTGTCGGTCTAAGTGTATCCGTTATAAAATGTATCAGAGATCACTCAACACATTCAGTTTATGTGAGAACTTAGCATAGGCTGAAGGTGACCTTTTAGATCAGTGGGAAGCCTATGGACTTTTCAATACACTGGGTTTCTATTTAGAAAAAAAAGGAGGTTTTTGAGTTCTCACGTTAATAAATTCCAAGTGGAGCTAACAAAGGCAACGTAAAAACCAAAGTCATATAAAAGTATAAACACGTTTATAACTTTTCAGTAGAATGGCCTTCTAAAACACAACCAGTCAGAATGCGTAAAAGAAAACGTCTCAGACTACATAACTACATACAATTTATTTAAATGAGAAAAGACACCATGAAGATAAAAGATGAAGAAAGGCTGTGAACAATATTTGAAACATATTCAAATATAAAAAATTTATAACTAGGTGAATAAGAAAATCTTATAATCAGTAAGAACAGGCAAATAATCCGAAAGACCAATTAGCAAAGAACATGAACAAGAACACAGAAAAAATGCAAATGGCCAATGAACAGATCAAAAGATTCTTAATTTTTCTTCTAATTCAGGAAATACCACTTAGAATTGCATTGAGATATTATACTTTTCCCTCGGATTGGTAATGAAAAGAGCCACTAATTGTATTGGTAAGGATGTGAGTAAACTAATTATCACGTATTTGTTAAACCATTGGCTTAGCCATTTGGGAAGAAAATTGAGTGATGAGTATTACAGAGTGAGGTATAATCTCATCTGCTTAGGTTCAGGAGGAAACTAGGTGGCGCAGTGGTTAAGTGCTACGGCTGCTGACCAAGAGGTTGTCAGATCGAATTCAGCCAGGCGCTCCTTGGGAACTCTGTCAGGAAGTTTTACTCTGTCCTGTAGGATCGCTATGAGTAGGAACCGACTGGAAGGCAGTGCGTTTGGGTTTTTTTGTTTTTGTTTTTGTTTTTTTAGGTTCGGAAGTTCAGATTCACCAGGCAGTCCTTGGAAACCCTATGGGACAGTTCTACTCTGTCCTATAGGGTCGCTATGAGTCGGCGTCAACTTGACAGCAACGGGTATGTTAGAAAATTAAAGGAAATTCTATTCCTAAAGATAAAAAAAATAGGTATGAAGTTGTGCAGGGATTGGTACTAGCTGTTACCCCGAGAAGATGAGATTGAAATAGGTCATAAGACTTCAGAAGGGGCTTGGGAGTATCAAGAAGATGCTTAGCTTTCCCTTACTGTTTAAATTTTTATAGAGAATAGAATCTTTTTGTTTCATAAGGGAAAAAAAAGAACGAAAATACTACCGAGTCGAAAATCCACGACTATACGTCCACGGGGTTGGAGAAGGCAGCAGCCATGGGAGCTCTCTAACACTGCACCCTGGGCTGCAGGCTGGGGGCTTCAACGTTCTGCGAGAAAACCATCCAGCTGGACTAAGTGGTCATTTCCTCACCTGTAAAATGGAAATGCCAGAGCCGCCAGGTTATCGTCTAGGCTTGCTTCGAGAACTAAATCCATCAAGTTATCTGAAGGGGTCTCGCAGCCTGTAAATGCTATTCCAGTGTCAGATAATATCGTTAGTAATTACGTAGATAATTTTCAATTACTGCCTAATTGTTGGTGAATGTTTTAAAAGCTGTGTTTCAAGCTGTAATAAAACCTGCTTCAAGCCAAATATGATTAATCTGATTGATTGTATTTTATACGCGGAGCTACGGCTGCTAACCAAAACGTCGGCAGTTCGAATCCACCGGTGCTCCTTGGAAACCCTATGGGGCAGTTCTACTTTGTCCTATAGGGTCACTATGAGTCGGAATCACAGTGGGTTTGTTTGTTTTTGGTTTGTTCTCTCGTTCTCTCCCCCTTCCTCCTTCCTTGTATCCTTCCATCTTACCACTATTTCTTTTTTGAATTTTTAATTAAGATTAAACCATTAAAAATTTTAATATTCTGAAAAGATCACCCTTGTTAATACCAACCAGAATTCACACCATATTAATATTTTTCTCATAACTGATTAAAAATACATATATGATGTTTTATATATAATAGAATGTATTATATATTTACATATACATGTATATTTACATATACATGTCATATGCATTTATTTATATATACAAATATATTGATACATAAATATGTATTTATGTTTTATATATAAAACATTGGAAACCCTGGTGGCACAGTCGTTAAGTGCTGCGGCTGCTAGCCAAAGGGCCAGCAGTTGGAATCAGCCAGGCGCTCCTTGGCAACTCTGTGGGGCAGTTCTACTCTGTCCTATGGGGTTGCTATAAGTCAGAATCCACTCAAGGGCACTGCGTTACTGGGTTATATAAAACATTGACAATTAAGCTACGATATATGATTACCACCTTTCCCTTTCCACCTTTCCCCATGCAATATTGCTATGACATTGCTTTATAAACTCCAACACATTTTTAAAAACATCATTTCCTGTACATACATGAATTATAACCTGCCAAACCCTGTTTCTCATGGGCTGCTGTGCCACTGTAGGTGACAAGTTTTGGAACAGCAACAACAATAAAAAAAATTGACATTCATTGGTCCTTTATTATGTGGCATGAGCTTTACATACATATTTCAGGTCTGAAAATAACCAAATCCAGCAGGTTTTATTTCCTCCTTGTATGGATTATGGAACTGACTAAAATGTTACATTGTTTCCAAAGCTCTTCACTTCTCCCCGGAAACCCCTGATCCAAGGCACTGTCATTGCTCACTTGCTGGCCTGGGCAGCGTCTAATTGGCTTTCATGCTCTCCCTCCCCGACAGGGCAACCAGAGTAAGATCTTGTCACTTCTGCTCAGTGCCCTCTAGTAGTTTCTCGTCTTGCTCAGTGTTAAGAATTCTCGTTGTTCGTTGCCATCGAGTTGACGCTGGCTCATGGAGACTCCATAGTCAGCAGAAGGAGGTGTCGTTTAGCCCTGTGCCACCTTCACAATCACTGGGACGCTCTTGTCTGTTGTTGTGGTCACTGTGTGTTTTGAGACCCTTCCATTCTGTGGTGCTCATCTTCCAGCACTGTATCAGACAATATTTTCTTGTGATTCACAGAGTTTTCATTGACTGATTTTTGGTAGTAGATCACCAGGCCTTTCTTCCCTGTCTGCCTTAGGTGGTATTTGAAATACCTGTGGCATAGCTTCTAGTGTCATAGCAACAAGCAAGCCACCACAGTGAAACAAACTGACAGACAGGTGGTGGTTACCATGGCTGAGAAGGCCCTACACCACGTAGCCCTGGTTATGTCTCTGACTTAACTCCTGCCTCCTTCACTCCATTTCTACCACACTGACCTCCATGCTGTTCCTAGGACACCCCAGACAGGTGCCGTCTTAGAGCCTTGCACCACCTGTTCTTCTGCCTCAACACTCTGCCCCAGATGTCCTCAAGTTGCTCTCTGTTCCTCAAGTCTTTTCTGAAATGGTATCTGCCTTCAGTACCCAGTGCTGCTGTAACAGAAACAAGTGGATGCCTTTAGAGAACAGACATTTGTTTTCTCACAGCTCTAGGGGATAGAAGTCCAGACCAGGGTCTCACCCATGCTGATTTCTTTCTTATAGGTAGTTCTTGGCCTTCCTTGGTTCCTGGACTTTTATAGAGGATGCTGATGTGACGTCTGTCTTCTCGTGTGTGTGTGTCTGCACCTGGTCTGCTATTTTTATAACTCACAAGTGTAGATGCAGATCCCACCCTAAGTGGGTATGATCTAATTAGCATAACAAAGAAAGCTCTATTTTCACACAGGGTAATATCCACAGGTATGAGGTTTAGGATTCCAACACATATTTTGGCGGGGAGGGGGGTATTAGTTAATACATAAAAGTATCTTTTCAGGGACATTTACCATAACTACTTGATGACTTCTAGAGCTCCCTGTATCTGATCTTAGTAGTTATTACTTTATAACAGTATATTCACTTTTTTGTGTGTCTGTCTTCCCCCAAGAAAATATAAGTCATGAACTCAGGCATTTTTTTTTCTTTTTTCCTTTCATGTTTTCTTTTTTCCCCTCCCCTTCTGCCCCCTCCTCTCTCCTCCCCTCCCCTTCTGTTCCTCTTCCCTTCCCTCCCTTTTCCTTCCTTCCACCCCCGGTATTGCCCCAGAACCTAGAATAGTGCCAGGCACATAGTTGGTGTTTAGAAAATATTTATTGAATGAATGAATGATAATCCAAGGTCTATTTACCCGGTAAGGATTACAAACTAATATGTAACACCAAATGGTGGATTTTTTTTTTTTTTTTAATACCAGACATCTCCCAAGAGAGCATAAAAGGGTCATGGTCAACTCTTGGGAACTATTGCTGAAATTCTGGGAGGATAACTACAAATAAAGGAGAGAAACAGTACGCTGCTGTGGGACTCAGTGGTTCCACCGCTGCTTGGAGGAATTGGGGAATAAAGTGGGAGTTATATTTTTATTTTGTTTTGTTTTTTTTATTTCTACTACTAGTACTTGAACTCAGAAAATAGAATCTACAATCAGATAAACAGACACCTGCCCTCCACTTTTTGAGATAAAGAACCAGATGTGGTAGTTCTCGTATCACACGAAATAGCTTATTTTTTCCCCTTACTTAATTCAAACCTTCTCCTGCCTGGACATAAACCCAAACAGAGAATCATTAAAAGAGTACCTATACATCAGGAAAAGATATCAAGAAAGGAAAATAAACAGCTAATGTTTGGAAATACATTTGATTAATACCATGTTTGAATGACTTAAGCAGTTCTAGTCACATAAAAAAATAGTCACATAGCATAAAGTTATTTGGGAGTATCCTTTTTGTCTGGAGTCTCCCTTCTCCCTAAATCATGTGCACTCCTTATTTTCACGGTCACCCATCTTTTTCCTCAGTGAGCTCCCCTTTGACTGAAAGTTGACAGGGCACGGTTTAGGTAGTTTTTGCGGGTCCACAAAAGCAGAGTTAGAATTTCTCCAGCAGCCAACTCTGTTCATTAGGAGGAAACACAGCTGATCTGTTGAAAGTAGTAGAAACCAGCCTCCGAATTATTCTCCAAGGCCATTTCGCTCATGCATGTCCACAATCAAGTGCCGTATTTCATTTCTTTTGTTCCTTTTATATATCAAGTTGTGACAAATGCAGATGGAAACTTTCCAGGAAAAATAAGTTTATCTGCACAAAACCCTATGGCACCTCATAGCAATTCATTATTTTTCAATTAAATTTACTGCTAGTTGGCAGTTGCCCTAGTTTAATTTTCTGCTATTTGTTTACTGAACAGGGAAACACATAACACAAAGCATAATAAAAGTCAGATTGAATTAATTAAACGCAGAACCAGGAAACTCTAACTCTGCCTTTTGAACAACTTTCTCATTAGATTTCCTTGAAAAATATCTTTTTTAGCTAAAATTTATTTTGACATTTGTAATACATTACTCATTCGGGTCTCATTTTCTTTTCTACAACCTCATGAAAGGAGTTGACATTAGTTCACACCAGCTCCTCTGTGAAGAGTGTAGTTTGGGGACAGCCAAATGTTTAAATCAACTTGGGGTTCTTGTGGGCCAGAGAAAGATAGTGCTGTCATGTCTTTCAGCAGAGAGTGGTGAGTAATGACCAGGGCATATCACCAGGAGTTAGAGAGTAGAGTCTGTAATTAGATTGCTTCATTTTGAAATACCTTTAGAAATTCTTTTATGATGGTCCCTAGACTATAGTGATTTTTGTATGCTGAATATCAGATTCTTGAAAGAAAGAATGTATACAAACTTACAGGTGATTGCTTTTGGGGGTTTGTACAATCAATTCAGAAATTTATAAGAATGCAATGGAGTTTCTTAGGTCACATCTATCATTTAGGCATAAAATACATTTCAATCTATAACTTCAAAGGACTAGGGACTTAAGATGAAAAAGTTGAGTAAACTTATGTTTATCTTATGGAATTAAACCACATATATTCAATTAAAGTATACATCACTTTCCAGGCCCCTGGATGGATTTTAATACACATTAGAGTTATTTACTTTTCAAAGAGAACCTTCTGAGAATCTCTAAAAATTTCTCAGTCATAATACACAGCAGTTTCAAACAAGGACAAAAGAAAAACAAATATTTTCACTTACCATTTGATTGATGATAATAGGTTTTTGTTTCTAACACCAAGAAATTAGATCTCCAAGTTTTATACATTTTTCTTAAGATGTAAGATTCACCATTATACAATTATGAACAAAATATATAATATTTTGTCCCAACCATTAATCAATATTTTAAAATGATACTTGGAAATTCCTTTTTACTGTTTATTACCTAATATTTACTGGTATCAATTTTAAAATTTTTGTTTTTTATTCCAAAGCAATACATGTTTATTATATAAAACTATGGAAAAGTAGAAAAGAACACACAAGAAAATTAAATTTACACATACTCTTCCACAGCCATACGAATAATTATTATTTGGCTTTTGCTTTAAAATCTGTCAATAGTGTTATATGTTCACATACACTCTAATTTTATTTTAATTATACTCATGATAAAACAAACAAACAAAACAAACCCATTGATATCAAGTCGATTCTGACTCATAGTGACCCTTTATGACAGAGTAGAACTGCCTCACAAAGTTTCCAAGGAGTAGCTGGTGGATATGAACTGCCAACCTTTTGGTTAGCAGCCAAGTTCTTAACCAGTGCACCACCAGGGTTCCATAACCATGATAGATTTTTAAAATACCAAGCAAATCTCAAGCAAAGCAAATATTCTTAAACAATCCATTCCTTCTCTGTACCCTTCCCCAATCCAGACCTGGCCTCAATTCCACAATTATCACTAGAAAGAACCAATGATATTAGTTGAAGGTGTACATTTCCAGATGTTTTCACAGATATTTACAAACATATATGCACATTTTACTTGGATCCACAAACAACACCCATGGAAACAGAAGTTGAGAAATCAAAATACTCATTGCATTGGACAAATCTGCTGCAAAAGGCCTCTTTAGAGTGTTGAAAAGCAAAGATGTCACCTTGAGGACTAAGTTGCATCTGACCCAAGCCATGGTGTTTTCAATCCCTTCATATGCTTGTGAAAGCTGGACTATGAATAAGGAAGGCCAAAAAGAATTGACTACTTCGAATTGTGTTTTTGACAAAGAATATTTTATATGCCATGAACTGCCAAAAGAATCAACAAATCTGTCTTGGAAGAAGTACATCCAGAGTGCTTCTTGGAAGCAAGGATGGCGAGACTATGTCTCACATACTTTGAACATGTTATCAGGAGAGATCAGCCCCTGGAAAAGGATATCATGCTTGGTAAAGTAGAGGGCCAGCAAAAAAGAGGAAGACCCTCAACAAGATGGATTGACACAGTGGCTGCAACAATGGGCTCAATGATTGTGAGGACAGCGCAAGACTGAGCAGTGTTTCATTCTGTTGTACATAGAGTTGCTAAGAGTCGGAGCCAACTTGATAGTAGCTAACAACAACAACAATGCACATATAGAAAAAGTAGTTATATTTTATTTAGTGAATTTTTAAAAATAATTAGTATTAACATACTTATGCATAATAATTAACTTTGTTTTTTCTTGAAACTATGTCATGAATACTTTTTCATGTCATCAAACAAATTTATCCCAAGTCTTTTAAATAGCTGCAAAATATTCCATTGTATAAATTCATAGATTATTTAATTAGTTCCCATATTGAAGAAATTCAACTTGTTTCCAATTTTTTCTGCTCTGTAAATCCTTGGGCCCAGTATTTTAAGACAAGTATGAGTATTTGTCTGGTGTAAAATACCAGCATATAAATTTGCTAAGTATGGACAATAATCAACAAAACAAAAGCACTTGGCCATGTTTAAGGAGCACAAAATCTGAGAAATCATAGGAAAGAAGACATGGAATTGTTCATCTTAACCATGAGGAGTTTCATTCATTATTTTGAGAACGAAGTTTTATTATTTACTTAAAACCAGTACCAGCTGCCATTGAATAAATTCCAGGTCATGATAACCAAATATGTGTCAGAATAGAACTGTGATCCGTAGGGTTTTCAATTGCTGGTTTTTCAGAAGTAGATCGCCAGATCTCTCAAGGTGCCTCTTTGTGAACTTAAACTTCTGACCTTTTGCTTAGCAGCCCAGCCCAGTACATTATCTGTTCGTACCACCAGGGACTCTGGACAGCAACTGTTTTTTGCTTGTTTTTTAAGCTGCATAGAAATCTTTTGTTGCTGTGTTATTTTATCTACTAATACCTTTTGGAACAATGATTACTTTCATGTTAGACATGGTTTTAAGATTTTTGCAATTAATGACCTTAACAACACTTTCTAACCTGAAAACTAATTTAAAGTGACGTTAACAAAAAAGGCAGAACACAGATTTATGAAAGATCTCTTACCTATAAAAGTAATGAGAACACTGGCAAAAATTCTCAAAATCAACTTTTTCAGAAGACTAGATATTAACCAAAGGCTTTCAGTAATCCAGGCAGTATTTATTCAATAAGAATGGCTGAATTATTGGTTAGAACACAAATGTGGTGGAGTTTTAGTTATCTCTATTCTCACCCCTCTCTGCAGCTTTGTGGTAACCTTAAAAACAATCACAGTGAACACTACATCCTGAAAGCCACTGGAGGGGGATGAATGGATTTGGAGCTCCTGAAAAGCCCCGTCTCAGAAAATGACCGTTATTTAACCTGCCTTGTTGTTCCCTGGAAGACCCCACTTGCAAGGCTGTAACTATCTGGCCTGACTCAGTGCTCCCACAGAGAGAACAGCCTTTTCCTCAAGGAATGTTTGTTGAATACAATTACAGACTATTATGAACATCATGACTGTCTGGGGTGGTAGATAACACTTGGGGCAAACAATAGACTAAAAAAAGCTGAAAAGGAAAATCTGCAGAATAAGATGTCCACAAGGGATTTGGAAAAACTCCAACATATTGCTGAAAATATAGAAAGATGTATATAGGAGTCAGGGGTGTGTGTATGTCCACGACTGTATGTATGCTCAGGAAAGAATGGAAAATACCCTATGCTCTCACTTCTGCTAACTTTGGGGCTCTGTGCAAGCAGGAAGTGAAGGCTAGGGCACAGTTGTGAACTGCCTGGTGAAATGTTCATGGTGTGTGCCCCAACAGACACACAGAACCCCTCAGCAACCACTGGAATATTTACCTGTTTCTGGCAATTAAGGAAATCTCTGTCCAATCATTAGAGCATCATTAAGATAACCAAGTCAATACTTCAGTGACAACACATGTAAAAGAATACAGACTGTATAGAATTTTTTCAGAGAAGTCACTAATCAAATGAACGATGACAAAAACAAATCTAGTGGAGGGAAAAAAAATTCAATGTCTGAGGTTACTACGACATGTCATTTAAACCATGTCCAGTTTTCAAAAAAATTATAAGACAAAGAAACAAGAAAGTACGACCTATACACAGGAGGAGGGAGGTGGAAAACAGCCAATAGAAACTGTTCCTGAGGAAGCACAGAAATTGAACTTATAAGACAAAGACTTCAAATCAGCTATTTTAAATATGTTCAAAAAACTAAAGGAAACCATGCTGAGAGAACTAATAAAAAGAATGAGAAAAATGCCTCATGAAATAAAGCATATAAATAAAGATGTGGAAAATTTCTTTTAAAGAACTAAATAAAAATTCTGCAGTTGAAAATTCAATAATCAAAGTGAAAATTTCACAGAGGGGCTCTGTGTTAGTGTCTTATTTTTTCTGTTAAAAATCACCACAAACGTAATGGCTTTAAACAACACAAATTTATTTATCTCATGGTTATGGACATCAGATGTCAGAGATGGGTCTCACCAAGCTAAAATCAAGGTGGGCAGGGTTGTGTACTATTCTACAGGCTTTAGAACAGAATCAGTTTTCTTGCTTTTTCCAGCTTATGAAAGCTGCCTACATTTCTTGTCTCATGGACGTCTTTCATTTTCAAAGTCAGCATTGGCCCTCCAAATTTTTCTGAGGATCCTCTCTCTAGTTCTAACTCTCTGCCTCCTTCTCTCCCGTTTAAGGACTCTCATGATTGCATTAGGCCCCTTGGATAATGCAGGATACTCTTCTCATCTTAAGGTCAAGCTGAATAGCAACTCTCAACCTATGTGCAACACTAACTCTCTCTTGTCATATAACATAACTTATTCACAGGTTCTGGAGTTTAGGATATAAACTTCATGGGGGGGGGGGTCATTATTCTGCCTGCCACAAGATAGACAGCCAATTGTAGAACACAGAAGAAAAAATCCACAAATTGAAGATAGGTCAATTGAAATTATCCAGACTGAAAAAAAAAATGAAAACTAAACAGAGCCACAGAGATCTTTGGAATGCTATCAAGCATATAAACATAGTGAGAATGCTAGAATAAAAGGAAAGAAAAGAGCAGAAAGAATATTTGAAGAAATAATGATTGAAAGCTTTAATGAAAAACATTAATCTACACATGCAGGAAATTCAATGCACTCCAAGTTGGATTAGCTCAAAGAGATCTGTACCTAGACACATATTAATCAAACTATCAAAAGCCAATGACAAAAATACAATCTTGAAAGCAGTAAGAGAGAAGTGACTCATCATATACAATCCCCAATAAGATCAAAATTTGATTTCTCATCCAAAACTATGAAAGCCAGAGGCAGTGAGGAGACATATTCAAAGCACTGAAAAACAAAAACAAATAATAATAAAAAAAAAAAAACTATCAACCAAGAATTCTATACACAGCAAAATAACCTTCAGAAATAAAGGAAAAATTCAGGAAGTAAATAAATAAAAACTGAGAGAATTTGTTGCTAGCAGACATGTCCTAAAGAAATACTGAAGGGAGTCCTTCAAGCTGAAATGAAAGAACACAGGTCAGTAACTTGAAGCATCTTGAAGAAATAAAGACCATCATTAAAGGTAACTGCACAGGTAAATATGAAAGAGAGAACAAGTGTATTTTTTGTTTGTAGCTCTGTATTTTTTTTTTTCTCCTATCAGACTTACAATGAGCAACAACAGGCTCAAACATAGCAATGATTATGAGGATGGCACAGGACCAGGCAATGTTTTGTTCTGTTGTACATAAGGTTGCTATGAGTTGGAACTGGCTCTCTGACACCTAACAACAATCTGATTTAAAAGACAATTGGATAAAGCAATAATTATATATCTGTGTTTAAAGGCATACGATCCTTATATGTGTCATTTATGTCAGGGGCGTAGCAAGAGTAATGAGTACCCAAGGGTAATCGCCAAGTTGCTCCCCCTCAATTCAGGTGTCCAGAGGCAATCTGTAAGTTGCACCTCCCCCCCATTTCAAGATGAATAAACGCTGTTAGTGGCGACACATCAGCAGAAAGGCCTTCCTCCTTCTTGTATGACTGCCTCAGCCAGGTGCCTTTCATATGGCACCTCAGAATGTCCTTCCATGACTCACCTGGTGCCCCCTTGGACTTGCACCTGGAGGCAGGTGCGTCCCTCTGTCCCCCTCTCTACCCTTCTGATTTATAAGACAATAACAGCAGAAAGAGGGAAGAGGGACTGGAGCTCTGCAGAATCAGTTTTTGTATACTATTAAGATAAAGTTAGTATTATTCTGAAGTAGATTGTTATAAACTAAGAAATTCATTGCTTTCCTCAGGGCAACCAATAAGATAATATAGTAAAAGGAACAACAAGGGAATTAAAATAATAAACTAGAAAATATTTACTCAACACAAAAGAAGGCAGTAATGGAAGAATAGTGAAATAACAAAATACATAAACTCATTGCCATCGAGCCCATTCAACTCATAGAGACCTATAAAATGCATAAATATATGGAAAACAAATAGCAAAATGGTAGATATAAATCCGACTTTATCTGTAATTGCATTAATATCAGTGGGTTCCACACTCCAATTAAAAGCATAGACTGGCAAAAAAGAATTTTCAAAATAACCCAAGTATATGCTGGCTACGATAGACACAATTTAAATTCAAAGACACAAATATGTTACAGGAAAAAGGATGGAAAAGTATATATCATGCAAACAGTAACGGAGAGAGGTCTAAAATGGCTATGTTAATATCAGACTAAACAGATTTTACGACAAAAATTTTTACTAGAGACACAGGACATTTTATATAATAAAAATTCAATCCATCAAGAATATATAACAATTATAAACATATATGCATCTAACAACACAGCTCCAAAACACATGAAGCAAAAACTGGCAGAGTTGATGGTAGAAATGACAATTTAACAATAATAGTTGGAGACCTCAATACCCCACTTTCAATACTGGATAGAACAACTATACATAAGATCAACAACAAAATAGAAAAATGGAACAACACTATAAATCAACTAGACCTAATAGGTAGACGTCTTTAGAATACTCCACTCAACAATGGAATACACATTCTTGTCCAGTGCACATGAAACATTTTGCTGGATAGGCCATAAAACAGGCCCCAAGAAATTTAAAAGGATTGAAATCATACCACATATGTTTTTTATGTTCTCTAATAAAAATACAATAAAATTAGAAATTAACCATAAAAGAAAATTTGGAAAAGTCAAAAATACGTGGAAGCAAACATTTTAAAACAATCACTGGGTCAAAGAAGAATCACAAGAAAAATTAGAAAATACTTTGAAATTAATGTAAACAAAAACACAATGTACGAAATTTATGGGATACAGTGAAAGAAGTGTTTGCAGAGAAATTTAAAACAGAAAATGCCCATATTAAAAATTAAGAGAAATACCAGATCAATAGCCTATTGTCCACTTTTTGTTGTTGTTAGTTGCCGTTGAGTCAATTCCTATTCATGGTGGCCCCACATGCACAGACTAGAACTGTTCCATCAGGTTTTCAAGGTTGTGACCTTTCAGAAGCAGATTACCAGACCTGTCTTCCTTCCAAGGTGCCTCTGGGTAGATTCAAACCACCAAACTTTGAGTGCTTAACCCATTGTGCCACCCAATGCATCTTACTTTCACTTCAAGAAAACAGAAAAAAGAAGTGCAAACTAAACCTAAAGCAAACAGAAGGGAAAACAAACAAACAAACAAAAACTAGTGAAGATTATAGAGTTGAAATAAACGAAGTGAAGAAGTGAAAAATCAATGAGCCCAAAAAGTCCAAAAGTTGATTCTGTGAAAAATCAAAAAAATTGACAAGACTTTAGCTGAGCTGACCATGAAAAAAAGAGAGAAGATTCCAATTATTAAAATCAGGAAAGAAAAAGGGAACACCATCCCTACATCCTTGAATTCCTTGATGGCTACACTGTTGTTATTGCTGTTAGGTGCCATTGAGTCAGTTCCTATTCACAGGACAAAACACTGCCGGGTCCTGCGCCATCCTCACCATCATTGTTATGCTTGAGCCCATTGTTGCAGCCATTGTGCCAATTCATCTCTCTGAGGGTCTTCTTTTTTGATGACAATCTACTTTACCAAGCATGGTATCCTCCAGGGATTGGTCCCTGGATAACATGTCCAAAGTACATGGGACATAACCTCTCCATCCTTGCTTCTAAGGAGCAATAGGGCTGTAATTCTTCCAAGGTAGATTTGTTCATTCTTTTGGCAGTCCATGGCATTGAATATTCTTCCCCAACACCATAATTCAAATGCATTAATTCTTCTTTAAAGAAGTCCTTTGCAGCAGATTTACCCAATGCAATATATCCTTTGATTTCATGACTGCTGCTTCCATGGGCTTTGTTTGGAAATCCAAGTAAAATGAAATTCTTGACAACTTCAATCTTTTCTCCATTTATCATAATGTTACTTACTGGTCCAGTTGTAAGGATTTTTGTTTTCTTTATGTGAGGTGTAGTCCATACTGAGGGCTGTAGTCTTTGATCTTCATCAGTAAGTGCTCCAAGTCTTCTTTACTTTTAGCAAACAAGGTTGTGTCACCTGCATATTGCAGGTTGTTAATGAGTGTTCCCCCAATCCCAATGCCCTGTTCTTCTTCATATAGTCCAATTTCTCAGATTATTTCCTCAGAATACAGGTTAAATAAGTATAATGAAAGGATACAACCATGACACACATCTTTCCTGACTTTAAATCACACAGTACATCCCCTTGTTCTGTTCAAATGACTGCCTCTTGGTCTATACAGGTTCATCATAAGCACAATTAAGTGTTCTGGAATTCCCATTCTTTGTAATGTTATCCATAATTTGTTACATTCGTATAGTTTAATGCCTCTGCATAGTCAACAACACAAGTAAACATCTTTCTGGTGTTCTCTGCTTTCAGCCAGGATCCATCTGACAACAAATATGATGTCCCTGGCTCCATGTTCTCTTCTGAATCTTATTGAATTCCTGGCAGTTCCCTGTCAATGTACTGCTACAACTGCTTTTGAGTTATCTTCAGCAAAATTTTAATTGTGTGTGATATTAATGATATTTTTTGATAGTTTCCACATTTTGTTGGATCATCTTTTTTTGGAATGGGCACAAATATGGATCTCTTGGCCAAGTAGTTGTTTTCCAAATTACTTGGCACAGACCAGCAAGCAACTCCAAAGCTGCATTCCTTTGCTGAAACATCTCAATTTGTATTCCATCAATTCCTGTAGTCTTATTTTTAGCCAATGCCTTCAGAGCAGCTTGGACTCTTTCCTTCAGTACCATTGGTCCTTGATCATATGCTGCCTCCTGAAATGGTTGAATACCAACCAATTCTTTTTGGTACAGTGATTCGGTGTATTCCTCCTATCTTCTTTTGATGCTTCCTGTGTCGTTCAATATTTTGCCCATAGGATCCTTCAAAATTGCAACTCGAGGCTCAAATTTTTTTTTTTTTGTTTTATGAGCTCGAGAAATGCCGAGTATGTTCTTCCCTTTTGTTTTTCTAAATCCATGCCTTTGCACATTTCATTATAATATTTTACTTTGTCTTCTCAAGCGGCCCTTTAAAATCTTCTGTTCAGCTCTTTTATGTCTTCATTTCTTCCATTCACCTTATCTCTCTGCTTTCAAGAGCAGGTTTCAGAGTCTCTCCTAACTTCTGTTTTGTTTTTTTTCTTTCTTTCATGTCTTTTTAATGACCTTTTGCTTTCTTCATGTATGACGTCCTTGGTGTCATCCTACTACCTGTCTGATCTTCAGTTGTCAGTGTTCAATGCATCAAATCTATTCTTTAGATAGTCTCCAAATTCAGATGGGATATACCCAAGGTCGTATTTTGGCTCGCACGGACTTGTTTTCACTTTCTTCAGGTTCAATTTGAACTTGTATATGAGCAATTGACGGTCTGTTCCGCAGCTGCCCCAGCCTTGTTCTGACTATGATGCTGAGCTTTTTCATCATCTCTTTCCACAGATGTATTCAGTTTGATTCCTGTGTTATAAAAGGAGTGCTAGGAAAAGACCTAGAAATTACCCATCCCACCATAATCCAGCCAAGATAGTGAATAAGAAGAAATGCTGTATTTTAGGAAGAATTGAAGAGATTACTGCCAACATCAAAGACATTAAAGTGTGTTCTCATCCCATCCCCTTTTAATTAAGCTGTCTGATTCCAGTAAAAACTGGATGAATCAGCTTGGATGAAAGCAGACTATTGTAAATCAAAAAGCAGCCCCAATTCAAAATGCTATGCTAGATGAGAGATCTTTACTAGAAGAGATCAACACAGCTTCCAGCACTTGATATGTGTGTATCAACCTGGTGAATGTGTCTCTTCCTATATCCACCAGTAAAGAAAGTCAAGAGTTTACTTTTATGTGAGAAGGACAGAAGTACATATTCACTATCTTGCTAGAGCTGTATTAATTCTTTTGTTCTCTGCCTTAATTGTTACTCTATAGAACAACTCAATCCCAAGAAAAGCTCAGTGAGCCACCTTATTAATATGATAATCAGACATAATAAGCAGAAATGGCAAATACATTGGATTCCCTTGGAAGACATTTAATGATACAAGGTAGAAGATAAATCGTATAAAATTTCAGAGATCTGCTCCATTGGTGAAGTTTGTAGAGATCCAACGGTCTGAAGCATAAGGATATGTTTCCTTATCTAAGGTAAAGGACATGTTATTGGAACGTGAATGCCCTATCACTAAGAAAGCTAGAAAGAATGCAATAAAATGAAGTGGGAGAGGTAAACTGAGGCCAAATCTTGTAAGGAATTATAAGTCTTGATAAGCAGTTTAGATTTTATTCTAAATATGATAGGGAACCATTGGAAAGTTTGAAACAAGTAAGAAATGGAACATGATTTTGCAAGATACTCTAGTTGCCAAATGGAAAATGAATCTTAAATGAAAAAGAGTGGAAGGAGGAAGACCAGTTTGGAGACTATTGCTGTCATCTAGGTGAAATGATGGCATCTTAGACTAAAACAGTAGCAGGAGAAATGGACAGAAGAGATAGAATTAAGATATATTTTGGAATTGGACCTTGCAGGACTTGTCGAGATCTTGGATGTGGTTGTTAATGGAAATATATATTTCAAAGAAGCTGTATTGTGACTTAAGCTCTGCAAAAAGACTGCACCCAAGAATTCGTATGTAAGACTAGAAATGTATCAGTATTAAAAAAACAGATATGTAGACTTTCAGTGACTTGGCTTGTCTATCTGTAAAACAGAAATAATGATAATACTTACATCACAGACTGCTACTTCCATGGGTGTTGACTGTGGATCCAAGTAAAATGAAACCTTGACAACTTCCGTATTTTCTCCATTTATCATGATGTTGCTTACTGGTTCAGCTGTGTGGATTTTTGTTTTCTTTATGTTGAGGAATTATCCATGCTGAAGGCTGTAGTCTTTAATCTTCATCAGTAAGTGTTTCAAGTCCTCTTCGCTTTTGGCAAGCAAGGTTGTGTCATCTGCATATCACAGGCTGTTAATGAGTCTTCTTCCAATCCTGATGCCACATTTTTCTTCGTATAGTCCAGCTTCTTAGATTATTTGATCATCATACAGACCGGATAGGTATGTGAAAGGATACAACCCTGACACACACCTTTCCTGACTTTAAACCAATTCTACAGCACCTAACAACAACATCAAAGACTTGTCGCCAGGATTAAAAGAATTCACATATGTTTTATGGCACCAGAACATCACTTGCTGTATAATAAATGCTATTTAAGTGTGTTCAGTTTTTGATGATGATGATATAACTCCTTTCTCTTTCCAAATATTTTTGTTTTTCTACTTTTATCACCAATCATAGAAATTAATTTTATTACTTTATTTTTTGTAATTAGTAATTTTGTACTTGATATGGTTTTATCTATTTTTATTCCCTCTTTTATTGTATTAATTTTGCCTTTACTTTGCTATTTTAATTTTTTGTTCTTAGACATGTTAATAGTATCTCCTATGCCTCTGCCTTGGCTTTAACATGATAACGCTACCTGACTTTGTCTAGAGTTAAATTAGAATTGTTTAATTGCAAGAAATTCCTCTTCCCATTTACAAGATACTAGTTTGGCTTCTGAATTCTTAAATTACAGGTCTTCTCTGGGTTCAGGAGCACCTGGTCTCATTCAGAGTCAAACATGTTAATCACTGGGGCTGGAATGTAGAGGTGTGGAATGTAATAAGTGTCTATAGATTGTCTCCCTTCTGATGTGAAGTTCAAAGATTATCCTAACTGGTCCAGAAAGAGGAGCTTATATCCTAAAATTCCAAGCACATTGAAGGTTGGTAATTTTAAGACACTTTGAACAGAAATCCATTTATTGCAGCAGTGTAATGGATTCACTCAATTTGTCAAGCCCCTCTAGTTCTAAGAAAGGATACTTTACAGCTGATTCTCTGAGCCTAGGACTCGCATCAGTGATAGGACTGTCTGTGGACCATACCAAGATGATTCTCTTCCCCAAGCAAGGCAGGAGAGTTGAGCCAGATCTCGGAAGTTCCAAATAGCAGAATGCTTTTCCATTGCAAGATTTCTGGGTGGTGCAGTTAAGCACTCAGCTACTAACCAAAAGGTTAGTGGTTCAAACTCACCTAGGGGTGACTCAGAAGAAAGGCCTGGCAACCTGCTTCTGAAAGGCCGCAACCGTGAAAATCCTATGGAGTGCAGTTCTACTCTGATATACATGGGATTGCCATGAGTCACAATGGACTCAACAGCAATTGGTTTGGTTTTTTGGCTGGTTTTCATTACCACTGAATAAAGATTCGAGTTTGTTCTTCTACAGTTCTATCAGAAAAGTGGTTTATTTTCCATTGGTTAGTTAACTGACTTTCTTAGCAAGACAAAATATAATACAATATCATTTTTCTAATTAACTATTATACATTTTTAGAATAATTCTACTTACTATCTTAACACGTTTGGCACCATTCTTATTTCCTCTTTTCCTGCTCTTTTAAAACAGTACATTCAGTGCTTAATCATAAACAAGGGTAAACAAGAATAAGTAAAACTTTCTAAGTAATATCCTATACACCAATAGAACCTGGTTCTCAGAACTCAAGGAAACAAACACAAGGGGAAACAAGAGGTGCACACTTGGACCAAAGAGAATCACAAAAGGGAGCCTTTCTAGAAATAAGGCATCCATTGATCAGAGGCTGCTTCAAGACTACTGGGAATTTTGAGTACTCTTGAAGGCCAGGGGATGTTACAGAATCCCTGGAAGTCCTGCCAGTTAGCAATTGTGGGCACCGTCCCAACTTGCTTCAGGTTGCCACAGCAAACAAAGTAAAGACACTATTTGTCATTGAGGTGATATCCCACAGCTGGCTCCAGCTGTAGCTCCATCCCAATTCCCCACACACAGATGAAACTCTAATCTCGCAAAGCAAAGCTAGCAGAAATTTGAACTTTCCCTACCGTCTTTATCTGGACCTTCAACGTTTGAAGAGAGACTTAAGTGATTTTTTTATTTTCTTAAACGAATCCCTCTAAGTTCTGAACCTGGGACAAATATAAACCTTCACTTATAGAATGATTCAAAAGAGAAAAATGCCAAGAGGATGAAAATACTGAAAATATCAAATGGTTCGAGAGAGAGAGATTCTTCATAAAGAAAACAGTGACCAACATAATATTATTTTCCTTCCTAGCACAAACCTCCAAGTAGCCACCTCCAAACCAAGCAAGACATGGTCACTTCAAGACTACAGTAAAACCTGCAGTATCATAGCAATACACAAGTCTTCAGTGACAGATGAGGGATGGCTATGTATGGGGTACTTTGGCCAGGAATTGAAGCCAGATCACCTGCATGGAAGCAGGGAATTCTACCACAGAACCATCAGTGCCCTCTAGATAGAACTCTTTTATGTAATTCCTCAGTTCCTTATCTGTAAAATGGGAATATTAGATTACATCCATTATGTTGTTGATGTTGTTGTTAGGTGCCTTCGAGTCAGTTCTGACTCATAGTGACCGTATGTATCACAGAAAGAAACTGTCCGGTCCTGTGCCATCCTTACAATCGTTGTTATGCTTCACCCATTGTTGCAGCCACTGTGTCAATCCATTTCATTGAGGGTCTTCCTCTTTCCCACTGACGCTGTACTCCGCCAAGCATGATGTCCTTCTCCAGGGACTGATCCCTCCTGACGACATGTCCAAAGTATGTGAGTCATAATCTCGCCATGCTTGCTTCTAAGGAGCATGCTGGCCGCACTTCTTCCAGGACAGATTTGTTCGTTCTTTTGGCAGTCCGTGGTATATTCAATATTCTTCACCAACACCACAATTCAAAGGAGTCAATTCTTCTTCGATCTTCCTTATTCATTGTCCAGCTTTCCATGCATATGATGTGATTGAAAATACCATGGCTTGGGTCAGGTGCCCCTTAGTCTTCAAGGTAATATCTTTGCTTTTCAACACTTTAAAAAGGTCCTTTGCTGCAGAATTACCCTATGCAATGCACCTTTTGATTTCTTGACTGCTGCTTCCATAGGTGTTGATTGTGGCTACAACTAAAATGAAATCCTTGACAATTTCAGTCTTTTCTCAGTTTATCATGATGTGGTTTATTGGTCCAGTTGTGAGGCTTTTTGTTTTCTTATGTTGAGGTGTAATTCATACTGAAGGCTGTGGTCTTTGACCTTCATTAATAAATGCTTCAAGTCCTCTTCACTTTCAGCAAGCAAGGTTGTGTCAGCTGCATAAGGCAGGTTGTTAATGAGTCTTCCTCCAATCCTGATGCCCCATTCTTCTGCATATAGTCCAGCTTCTTGGATTATTGGTTCAGCATACATATTGAATAGGTATGGTGAAAGGATACAACCCTGACACACACCTTTCCTGACTTTAAACCACTCGGTATCCCCTTGTTCTGTCTGAACAACTGCCTCTTCATCTATGAAAAGGTTCCTCATGAGCACAATTAAGTGTTCTGGAATTTCTGTTCTTCCCAATGTTATCCATAATTTGTTATGATCCACACAGTCGAATACCTTTGCACAGTCAATAAAACACAGGTAGACATCCTTTTAGTATTCTCTGCTTTTAGCCAGGATCCATCTGACATCAGCAATGATATCCCTGGTTCCACGTCCTCTTCTGAATCTGGCATGAATTTCTGTCAGTTCCTTATCTATATTCTGCTGCAGCCGCTTTGGAATGATCTTCAGCAAAATTTTGCTTGCATGTGATATTAATGATATTGTTCTATGATTTCTGCATTTGGTTGGATCACCTTTCTTGGAAATAGGCATAAGTATGGATCTCTTCCGGTTGGTTGGCTGGGTAGCTGTCTTCCAAATTTCTTGGGATAAACAAGCAAGCACTTCCAGTGCTGAATCCGTTTGTTGAAACATCTCAATTGATATTCCATCACTTCCTGGAGCCTTGTTTTTCACCAGTGCCTCCACTGCAGCTCGGACTTCTTCCTTCAGTACCATCGGTTCCTGATCATATGCCACCTCTTGAAATGGCTGAACGTTGACTAACTTTTTTTGGTATAATGACTCTGTGTATTCCTTCCACCTTCTTTTGATGCTTCGTGCATTGTTTAATATTTTCCCCATAGAATCCTTCACTATTGCAACTCGAGGCTTGAATTTTTCCATCGGTTTTTTCAGCTTGAGACATGCCGAGCGTGGTCTTCCCTTTTGGTTTTCCATCTCCAGCACTTTACAAGTGTCATTATAATACTTTACTTTGTCTTCTTAAGCTGCCCTTTGAAATCTTCTGTTCAGTTCTTTTACTTCATCATTTCTTCCTTTTGCTTTAGTTACTCGACACTCAAGAGCAAGTTTCAGAGTCTCCTCTGACACCCATCTTGTTCTTTTCTGTCTTTCCTGTCTTTTCAATGAACTTTTGCTTTCTTCCTGTTTGATGTCCTTGATGTCATTCCACAACTCCTCTGGTGTTTGGCCATTAGTGTGCTACTCATCAAATCTATTCTTGAGATGGTCTCTAAATTCAGATGGGATATACTCAAGGTCATATTTTGGCTGTCATGGACTTTCTCTGATTTTCTTCAGTTTCAGCTTGAACTTGCATATGACCAAGTGATGGCTTGTTCCACAGCTGGCCCTGACCTTGTTCTGACTGATGACACTGTGCTTTTCCAACTTTTCTTTCCATAGATGTAGTTGATTTGATTCCTGTGTATTCCATCTGGCAAGGTCCATGTGTATAGTCGCCAGAAATAAGGTATTTGCAATGAAGAAGTCATTGGTCTTGCAAAATTCTATTATGAGATCTCCAATGTTGTTTCTATTACCAAGGCCATATTTTCCAACTACTGATCCTTCTTCTTTGTTTCCAACTTTCGTATTCCAATCACCAGTAATTGTCAGTGCATCCTGATTGGATGTTAGATCAATTTCAGACTGCAGAAGCTAATAAAATTCTTCATTTCTTTCTCTTTGGTCTAAGTGGCTGGTGCGTATAGTTGAATAATAATTGTATTAACTGGTCTTTCTTGTAGGGGTATGGATATTATCCTATCACTGACAGTGTTGTATTTCAGGATAGATCTTGAAATGTTCTTTTTCATGATGCATGCAGCACCATTCCTTTTCAAGTTGTCATTCCTGGCAGAGTAGACTATGTGATTGTCCAATTCAAATGGCTAGTACCGGTCTATTTCAGCTCGCTGATGACAAAGATATCAATGTTTATGTGTTCCATTTCATTTTTGGCAATATCCAATTTTCCTAGATTCATACTTCATACTTTCTAGGTTCCAATTATTAATGGATGTTTGCAGCTGTTTATTCTCATTTTGAGTCATGCCACATCAGCAAATAAAGGTCTCAAAAGCTTGACTCTATCCACGTCATTAAGGTCGACTCTACTTTAAGGAGGCAGCTCTTCCCCAGTCATCTTCTGAGTATCTTCCAACCTGAGTGGCTCACCTTCTGGCACTATATCAGACAATGTTCTGTTGCTATTCCTAAGGTTTTCACTGGCTAAATCTTTTCAGAAGTAGACTGCTGAGTCCTTCTTCCTAGTCTGTCTTAGTCTGGAAGCTCAGCTGAAACCTGTCCTCCATGGGTGACCCTGCTGATATCTGAATACCAGTGGCATAGCTTCCAGCATCACAGCAACATGCAAGCCCCCACAGTACAACAAACTGACAGACTTGTGGGGTTATCTAGTGCTGTTATAACAGAAATATCACAAGTGGATGGCTTTCACAAAGAGGAATTTATTCTCTTACTGTCTAGGAGGCTAGAAGTCTGAATTCAGGGTGCCAGATCCAGGGAAAGGTCTTCTCTCTCTCTCTGTCAGCTCTGGAGGAAGGTGTTTGTCATCAATCTTCCCAAGTCTAGGAGCTTCTCAGTGCAGGGATCCCTGGTCCAAAGGACGCACACACTCCTGGCTCTTCTTGCTTGGTGGTAATGAGGTCCAAATGTATCTCTACAATGAGCATACGATCAGAAATTAATCTGTGTGTAAGTTCTCTGGGTTTTTTTTTTTTTTTTTTTTTTAACAATGTAAAGCACAAATCAAATAAGGTGACACTCAACAGGGATAGACCTAAGATTCCACCCTTGGATCCAAGGTACTTATTATACAAATACAGTGTGGTTTAGGTGTGTGTTGCTAGCAGCACATCAGTGAAAATACTTGGGAGTTTCAGCTGACAATTAATTCAAAATTCTTCAACCACTTGATAAGGTTATTTTAAAAAGGCTAATACATTCTGATGTTAGCTTTTATTTGCCAGGTTGGAATTCCATCTGTATGTGAGGAATTGAGATGATCATTAAATTCAACCCCATCCAATGTTTGAGGAAATATTGTTCTAGCCTATGCTTAAATCTTTCCAATTATAGAGAATTTATGAATACCTCCCTTTAGTCTATCTTCAACAGGTTTCAACAGAGCTTCCAGACTTAGACAGACTAGGCAGAAAGGCCTAGCAATCTGCTTCTGAAAATCAACCAGTGAAAACTATGTCTATCATAACAGTCCAAACCCACTGTTCATGGGTTCACCATGAGTTGGTGATGACTGGACAACAGCTAACAACAATAACAGCAACAATGTAATCGTATGCTGGATCTGTAGAAGTGCAATTATCGCAATATCTACTGGCTGCATCACTGTTGGGTACCACCCCTTAAAGTGGATTTAAACAAACTGAAGTACAAAGAGGAAAGAGTGACCAGGCTGTTGAAAACAGAACTTATGTTTGAAGCAAACACGATCTGAAGAGATTGATAGAACTTTCATGTTCACAAAGAGAATGTGAAAACTATCTTCAACTATTTAGAGAGTTTCCATGTGGAAGAAGGATTGTATTTATTTTGTATGGCTTAAGCTATGAAACTAAGTCAAAATGGTGACATATATAATTAGTCTATGTAAGGAAAGATTTTTTCTATTAAAACTTTTCAAGATAGACTAGAGAGTAGGATTCGGATTATCTCTATCATTGGAAGGATTTAAGCATAGACTGGGTGAATATTTGCTCAGTCATTGGATAGAGGTGAATTTAATGACCACTGAAGGCTGTTCCATTTCTACGATTAATATGAGTCTTGATCATAAAATTATACAGGCTGCATAGGAGCCCTGGTGGCTCAGTAGTTAAGAACTCAGCTGCTAACTCAAAAGGTCAGAGGTTTAAACACACCAGCGACTCTGCAGGAAAAAGATGTGGCAATCTGCTTCTATAAAGACTACAGACTTGGAAGCCCTCAGAGGCAGTTGTATTCAGTGGCGCTCAGCGGCGTAGGGTAAGCGTTATATTAAAAACCAGTTGCCGTTGAGTACACTTCAATGCATGGCAACCTCGTACGTGTCAGCGTAGAACTGTGAGCCACAGAGTTTCTTCAATGACTGGTTTTTCTGAAGTTGACTGCCAAGTCTTTCTTCTGAGGCACGTTTGGGTGGAATCAAACCTCCATCCTTTCGGTTAGCAGCTGAGCTCACTAAGCATTTGCATCAGCCAGAGGCTATGTGTTTTTATATCCTAAAAAGCCTTGCCCAATTTAAACACATAACACAGATTGCTTTTCCTCGAATCCTCAGTGACACTGAGAGTTTGCCGAGTTCTACACCATTATTTCCAAAGAAAAATGAGAACTCCTGAGAGAGGTGTGGAAAAAAGGAATTATTACACATCTGTTAATCAAATAAGCAAAGCCTTATCTAATCACCAAACAACATCATAACCATGGAAGATAAACACCACAGTATGAAAAGCAAAACATTTTTGCTTGATTTTACTTTCATTATCTTAGAATTAGGTTTGTAGTTTCTGTTTTTTTTAATTTACAAGAAAATTTATAGGACTTATTTTTGCCTAACAACTAACCTTACAAAAAGACCTGACTGCACTAAGAAAACAATTTTGATTTTTTTAATAGTTTTATAACAAAGTACATCCCTTCGCTTTAGGATAATTCACCATAAATTCAACCTGAAAATTCCATTCCAAGAAGTAGTGACTTTGCTCAGTTCCCTAAGTCCCTAACATGTCATCAAAGAATTGCTTTTGGAGATTACCCAGATGGAAATGATTATCATTAAGAATTGTATGTATTTACAAGGAAATCCAAATATTTAAAATTTTATACTCCTAGGAAAACCCACAAGGAGAGACACCTCTGCAGCAAAAGAAGGAAAGAAAAGAAAGTGGGGAATCCATTCAAGTGTTACCATTTTTTTATTTTTGCTCTGTAAAGTAGGCAAAAGTGATATGGTAGGGTCACAAACTGAAAAGAGACAGGTTTAATTTGCTTTGTTTTTGTTTTAAATGTACTCAACATGTTTAAAATTTTTTAATTCAATGCTAACATATAAAAATGAGGAGGTTTTATGTTTTAAAATCTACATTTCCAATTAACTTGAAAAATCAAAAGATCTGGTCACACTGGGACCCCTTTACCTCATGACAGCAAGCAGTAGTAATTAAATTGAACTATTAAAGTGTTCTCCTCTGGTGGTGCGATGGTTAAGAGCTACGCGGCTGCTAACCAAAAGGTCGGCACTTTGAATCCATGATCTGCTCCTTGGAAACCCTATGAGGCCAGTTCTACTCTGTCCTGCAGGGTCGCCATGAGTCAAAATCAACTCAATGGCAATGGGTTTGAGTTTTTTGGTTCCTCTTTAGAAAGGACGTGATCCCACAGTTTGCCAAAGACCCCGCTACCTCATATTGTGTTATATTCCTGGCCCATTTCACCCAGGCACTTACCCTTGCAATTATCTGAGTTTCTACCATGAGCCCAAGCACACACATTTATGTGAGTATAAAGCATTTGGATAGTCTGTACCTCCCAGTATTCCATTAGCCAACCCTGTGCATATCCCTACACAAGTCATGCACTGAGTCTCTCACTGTGGAAATTAGAGGATATATTTTCTATGACTCCAGGAATGACAGTGATTCTGCAGGCCCACCTCCTGAGCCCTCCTGACTGAGGGGAAGAGATCCTGGGCTCCATACTGGTAAGGAGTGGGCTTTACATCTGCCTAGATATAAAAGGCTTTAAACTGACACTTAGGATGCCGAGAACCTGTTGCGCTCAGGAAAACAGGAAAAATCATACACCCACCCTCACAACTCTGAACCTGTGAATGTCACAGGCATTTGACCAGGGTCCGAGAGGATGAAAGAGGTGGTAAGAGGGAGATTCTTAATTAGTCTGCTTTAGTGATGATGGAGTCATGGATTGACTATGGGATTTGTCCAAAGACCCTTTGTCCAAAGACCACCAGGTCACACATGTAGTTAAACAAGTTGAATTTATTATTCATTATATGAAGGATAACATGCACCATGGAGAACTGAGGGGTGTCTCAGTAAGAGGGTGACAGAAATAACATAAGATTTGGGCTTTAATTGGGTGATTTTGGAGAGGGTCTGCAGTCAGAATACTCTTGTTTCAAATCTGACCTGGTTCACTGACCTTCTGCATGACCTTGAATACAACACTTAATGTCACTAAACAATAGAATTCTTACTGTAAAACAATTAACAACACACTTCCCTTAGTAGATTTTTGTGGTAAGGGTTAAATGAAATGATGCTTTCAAAGAACTTGGTTCAGTGCTGGCCTTCAAGTGTTTAGTGCGGGCCACTCTCGGAGTATTTGCCAGTGAGTTACTCCAGCAACTTATTTCTTGTTTATTCCCTACTTTTGTTGAAAACACCATTCAGACTTAGACCAAAGGCCTATCTCACTGTCTTATAAAATCTTCATTTCTTGTTCATCTCTGAGGTACGCAGAGTGCCTGGTGCAGAAAGGGGTGTCACCAGAAGAAAGAAAAGAGACCATAGTAGGGTAAATGAAGGTACCATTTTGGCCCACTTTTCAACTTTTACCAGGGTGGACCCAGATACCTAAGGCTAGTAATTATTCTGGACATGGGATGTAGTTTCCTGAATTTATTTCTGGAGTTATGTTCATTCTCAACAGTGAAAGCAACCTTGTTCCTTTTACTGTCTGATATAAAGATCAAACAATTGATAATTATGAACATATTTTGAGCTCACTAAATGGTCTATGTTTTAGCTCCCAGAGAAATCTGGAATTTTTTTTTTTAATACCACGATATTTTTAACTCTAATCAAAATTGATGCTTCCCTGAGAGGGGACAATAGATCTTACCCAGCCACTGTTTCTTCCTCACATTCTGGGGTTCATTTGAGGACCCATTTGTTTAGGGCTCCAACTTCATCCCCAGCTTCCACAGAAATAATTATTCTTTGACTCCACACCATTCTTCCTTCTCTTGGAAATCGGTCACTAACTGACTCAGAATCATTTTCCATTCCATATGTTGCCAAAATATCTTTAGCTAGCTCATCATTAATCAACTGATAATTACCTCCCAATGTTGGTCATAAACATTGACATAAGAGACTTCCTTCTAAACTTCACATTTGCTTATAACATTTCTTAACATGAAGTTAAAGCATCTTGTAATTTGTGATTATATTGAAAGGGGTTTAATTGTGCCCACAGAAAATTGAGGAAGAACAGGCTATTACCGGGAGACTCCCTGGAGCACTATGGAACAGGGAAAGCTGTTTGACTGTGGAAATAGTTCAACTCTCTGTTATTTTCCCTGCCATTTCTGTATTCCAGAACTTTAAGACTTCATCTTTCAGTTTCATACATTTTTAGATTTGACATTATCTTTATTTAAGGTGATATATGTTGAAGAAAAATAAATTTAGGGATACCAGTTAGAAAAGTTTTCATTAATTGTATATCATTTAAAATAACATGTTTATCTCATGGTTGAGCAATTTCTGCTTGTAAAAATGAAAGTATTGACATAAGCAGCAAACATAAAGACAAACCCTCAAGCTTTCTCTGAATCAAGTCAAAGTTTCTACCAGTATAATCATACAAGGATCACAGTCCATGTTTTGTTTTGGTTTTTTTTTTTCCGGAGTATCCCTGAATGAAATCTTTTCTATCTTCTCCATGGCCTGGGTTCCACAATGGTCTTGTCCTTCACTAGAACCTCTATGTTTTCTCCATAAACACTTCTTTTGTATCATCAAACACAATGGCATGTCTCATGGAAGAGGGTGTCAAGGTGTCAGAAGGAAAGGTTTGGGACTTATTGTTAGAACCTTACACAATTAGTCTTAGTGTGGGCATTCTGTTTCTACCACTTCCTTAGTGACTGGGCACGATGTGTAAATTCTCTGCATCTTAGTTTTCTCAAATGGGCATTAGCATACAAATTATTTACTTAGAGCAGAGTTGTGAGAGTAAAATGCAACTACAAGAGACAAAGCACCTAGCTTGGAGCAGAGTCGTAAGCCAACATCTAATGCTTACCTTAATGCGTTACCAAAAACCCTTTGCTAATGAGTTTGTTCTGACTCATAGTGACCTATATGAGTTATAAAAAACCAAAAACCAAACCCGTTGCCGTCGAGTCAATTCTGATTCACCGAGACCCTATAGGACAGAGTAGACCTGCCCCATAGAGTTTCCAGGGTGCACCCAGTGGATTCGACCTTTTGATTAGCAGCCATAGCACTTCACCACTACTCCACCAGGGTTTCCATACGAGTTACAAACAAAAAAAAAAAAAAAAAAAAAAATTTTTTTTTTTTTGTTTTGGAGAGATAAATAACTGCTTGTCCATTTAAGCCACTGAATTGTGTTGGGCTTCCTTTAGATAGCTGCCTAGGGTTACCCTATGTGGACTTGGTGGTGCAGTGGTTAAGAGCTCGGCTGCTAAGCAAAAGGTCGGCAGTTTGAATCTACAAGGCGCTTCTTAGAAACCCTAAACCCTATGGGGCAGTTCTATTCTGTCCTGTAGGATCGCTATAGCCAGAATTGACTCAACGCCAATGGATTTAGTTTTTTTTTTTTTTTTTTAGTCTTACCCTACCTAATACACCCTCTTAGATTAATGTATATTTATAATGAGAGGAGATCTGGTGGCACAGTGGTTAAAAGCACTCAGCCGCTAACCGAAAGGGCATTCAATCCCAGCAGCTACTCCGTGGAAGAAAGATGTGGCAGTCTCCTTTCATGACGATTTCAGCCTAGGAAAACCTATGGGGCAGTTCTACTCTGTCCTATAGGCTCCCTATGAATTGAAATCAACTCGACAATAACAGGTTTGGTTTGGATTTTTAATGATGTGTGATAGGAGTTATGGTAGTGACTTCTAGTGTTGGCTAATATCTCTTCCTTTCAAATAACTGAGGGAATTATACTTTCTTGCTTGTTTCAGTAAAGCAGAATCATGTGATGTCCTGGCCAGTGAAATGCGAGCTCATCATTTTTAGGCTCTCTACTATGGCAACCAAGAAGATTACATATTTCAAGTTGTGCAACCACAAGAAGGTCACACCTCTGTCAACTCCCATTGACTGGGAAGCAGTACCACTCCCTACCAACAACAACTGACATTTACTTAAAGTAAGAATTAAATTTTTGTTGTGTTAAGGCACTGAAATTTTTGGGTTGTTATTGCTACAGCACACTATTATTAGCCTATATTAACAAAGATGCTCAAGATTTGTGCTGTTGAAGAGTTGGACATCATCAAGTGCAGTATTCCATGATTATCTCAGCTAGTAAGCACACTAAAGGATGAAATTTCAGAGAAATATGGAAAGTTGAACATGTGTATCTATTTTGGAAACCCTGGTGGCATAGTGGTTAAGTACTATACCTGCTAACCAAGAGGTCAGCAGTTCAAATCCGCCAGGCTCTCCTTGGAAACTCTATGGGGCAGTTCTACTCTGTTCTATAGGGTCACTATGAGTCAGAATCAACTCGATGGCTATGGGTTTGGTTTGGTATCTGTTTTGTTTCCCTCCTGAAACCTCACCAAGAATGCAGATAAAGTGACTTTTTAGAAGATATAAACCAACAAGATGAGACAACTAGCAGAGAACATAATAGCAACAATATTTTGAAATCTGAAAAGCAGATGGGTAAATAATAAGGAACCTACTTAAGAAGGCTGAATCTAAGTCAGCATGAGAGAAGGTAGAGATGCGTACAGACTCTCCAAAATCTCAGTAATTGTGTGTTACCAGCTACCTCTAGTAATGAAGGTAAAGGGAGGAGAGAGCTAAAATAAGAAGGCTTATGTGAAAGTCTTTTAGAAATTAGGTTTTACTCAATGCAACTGGGAAAATTCCCTTCCCTTCCCTGGCAGAATTTTGGAGGTTTATTCCCTGGAGATGGTAAACCAGAGAGTCTCTAGACAATGGACCATAAGTGAATCTTCAGACTATAAAGAGATGGATTAAGTGAACATTGATAAGCAAATTTTGAAATGCCCAACCTTCTTTTTTCTTCCTTCAAGTCTTCTAAAACTCCCTTTATCTCATTCTTAGTGGGGTTTTAGAAGGGAAAGAAAGTAGATATATACATATGTTCCATATGTCATTTTTAACCTTAAGTTCATCCTTTAATGTACTTACTATTTGAAATAATCTTACGGCACTGCACTTGATTATACCCAACTCTCTTACAGTAGAAGTCTTTGAATACTAGTAGCCTGGGCCTCAAAACTTGGAAGCGCCTTCTCTGAGCAGATCAAGAAGAAAGACAGGCCAGCCAGATCTCATTACAGTGAGACTCATAGTTGATACATACCCACTGGTGCACCAACAGCTTCTAATCACCCCGTAGGTTTCCCACTTGAATATAAGTAGAGAAAAAATAGACTATTTAAACAAACTTTACTTCAGCAGTAATTAAGTTTTGTAGTATATAGGCTTAAATTAATTTCCAATATTTTAGGTGCCTTACTGATATTAGATTGAGTTAATAGATATTTACTATAATTGAAGTTTAAAGACTCATCACAGAGAAAGAGTATATATATGTTTATGTATGTATATATACATATAAAACCAAACCCATTGCCATTGAATCAATTCCAACTCATCATGGCCCTATAGAACAGGATAGAACTGTCCTACATGGTTTCCAAGGAGCACCTGGTGGGTTTGAACTGCTGACCTTTTGGTTAGTAGCTGAAGCACTTAATCACTACACCACCAGGGTTGCCAAATATATGTGTATATATGTGTTTATGTATATATATACACACACATATATGTATGTATACACGTGTATATTTGGGTTAATAAAAAGTGTGATCATTTTTGTCACCTAAAGGGTTCTATTATAAGAGATATGTCACAAAGACAGGAAATTTAAAAGGGAACTTATTTGATATGGTCAAAATTCTCATTTACTGAGGTTAAAAATTTGATGGTTAGTTTATGAGAATTTCTTAAGAGCTTTAATGTCAAATAGCATACAAAGCAAACAATTAAGTTTCTCATTGTTAAGATAGCAAAATTTTCTTGATTACTAGGTTGAGGAGTGAATTTTGTTTTTTGTGCAACCTGCCTTAAAGGCAAGGGTTTGATAGAATAAGTTCCTGACTCAAAAACCAAACCACATGGCTTTGGACAAAGCTAGTTTTTATCTTCAAGACCTTTGGTTAAATAGCTGAAGTATTGTTTCTCAGTGGCCTGTGATAAACTCCTGACAACTGTGAAACTTCATGGAACGGCATTAAATATTTGCTTTTGGTTTATAAAAAGGAAGTGCTAAAAAAATAAAAAAGATTTATTTACTATGCTATGAGTTACCTGAAATATGTTGTCAAATCAGGAGATGTACCAAATTTTCTATGAGTTATGTGTCAGTAATATTTTACTTATATTAGACAACAAGTACATAATATTATGTCATAATTTTATTATTTCAGTGGCTAACTTGGCCACGACTTTGTTTCCTTCAAATCTAGCACGATCAAAGCCAATGGTTTTAACCGGGGAATTCACATCATTTACTCATGGAGTTTTTATTCGTATTCAGATGTTTAGAGGCTTGATAATCTTGGTATATTTTCTTGGTATATCCTAAGTATTTAGTATTATGTCTCAAGCTTATTATGTGTTATATCTGAAGCTCTTTGAAAATAAGCTTAATCATTATGTTTAGATATATGTTCATCTAAAGGTTTTTTGGGGGGGATTGACTTTATTTGGCTTTGCATCACTTTTGTAATAAATTCCCATCAAGTCCTTCACTTTTAGGAATTATTATTATAAGTTAACCATGACCATTTTTAAGTTGTCATCTGCAGATAAGTTTTACTTTGTTGATTCACTGAGAACACTTGACCAAAATAGTTCAACAAAAATGGATCAAAATATATCAGACATATGAAGAAGACTATAATATTTGAATGTGGATATAATTGGACTAAAATTTCTAGAACTCTTATGTAGAAGCTGACAGTGTTTTCAGAATACTGCTGATCCAGAATTGCATGGAACCAAAATTAACTACATAGAACTGAGTAAACTAAAAGAATGACTATGACATTTACATGAGAATATTGCTGATGTTCAATGCTCTATTTTCTAGACATAAGAAAACATTTTTTCCCCTTCCCTCTTTTAATGAAAAAAATCAGCTATTTTGGTAACTAATAACACTTTTCTGGCTGCAGAACATCCTATGGCAAGGGTTTTTCTCATCTCCTGATTCTTGGTATTTAACTAGCCCAAATGGCACATCTTGATTATGTGGCTCTAACATTTGTCCTTGGCTCCCACCGGAATGGATTCAAAGATGTGCTATGAGATTGAGCAGGACCCAAAGTCAAATATTAACTGACTTACCTCTTCCAGCTGATGCTCCCCTTTCAAAAGTTCATTAGTCCAGGTTTGCCTTTCAATGGCATAATAATTTGACTTTCATTTTTGTACCTCACATAGGATTAGAAGACATTATGGCACACGTCAAAGTTCTGATTAAATGTGTTCATTGTACTTTAAATGATTCCACCATAGACTCCGAGAAATTAATACTGAAGTGACTATGATGACAAAAGTATTTCTTCAAAACTGAGTGGCCCTTGGTATCCTTACAATTGCACCAAGAAGCACCTATGCCATCATTAAAACTGATTGTTATGTTTATATTCCTGCTAATAGGTCTAATATCACTCACTATGTTTCCCATATGCAACACATAGTGCCAAATCTCAACAATTGTGTTCCTTCCTTAACTGAAATTATAAGTAATTGGTTTTGCTCTTAGGGAGAATGGTAAAAAAAAAATTGCTACTTTGTTTTTGAATCTTTATTTTCCTCATTGTTTCTATTATTGTAATTATAAAATGTTGTTTTGCTTTAGTTGAACGCATTTTACTCATGAAATACTGTATTTCAAAACCATTAGGTCCATCACATAAAATCATGCTGGCTTCACAGGCTTTCACCAATGACTGTGTTGTTAAATCACCTCCCTTTTGTCTCCCTAGGTATGTTTCATCTTGACCTCTATCATTCTGTCCTGACTGAAATGTGTTCCTCAGATGTGGCCTTGTCTTTCAAGATGTTCCTCATAAAACTTACTCACCCTGAAGATAAGGGCTATTAGTTTGTCAAGATGAAGAAAACAATTTTTGTTAATCAAAACTCCTCAAGAAGACAGGCATAGTCTTTGCAAAAGAAGGGTTACTCTATTGTGGGTGATCATTGCCACCTAGGGGGCACTTGATCAAAAGGGGGAAATGTAAATTGAAAAGTTTCAAACTGGAGGCATTCACATCAGACTAAGAGTGATGGGGCCAACATACATTCTCAGAAAACAAAAGGTCAGGATGTAAACCATTTAGGAAGAGTGTGTCAAGATGTAAGTGACGTTCTCAGAAAAAAAAGTGTTCATAACTAACCAAAATGGTCAAGATGTAAACTATTTGGGAAGAATGTATAAACAACTTGCTCCTGGAATTAGCTACAATCATGAATAACCAAACCCAAAAACCAAACCCATTGTCATCCAGTTGATTATGACTCATAGCAACCCTAGAGGACAGAGTAGAACTGCCCCACTGAGTTTCTAAGGAGTGCTTGGTGGATTTGAACTGCCTACCTTTCGTTAAGCAGCCATAGCACTTAACCACTAAGCCACTAGGGTGTCCACAATCATCAATAGCTGACTAAAATTCTACAAGCAAGTATAACTGAACCAGCTGTTGTCTTATACCTAAGTGGTAACTCACTTTTCCCTAACCAAGTAATTGACTTTTACATTTCAAAGGACTTTAAGCTGAAGCTGATCTTATTTATTTACAATCAATCATTAACCCCCTACCTTTCCTTTGTTCTCTATGTACACATAACCCTCTCTCTGCTTGTACTGCAGAGTACTTTGTATTTCTACCTAGTGCTCCCCAACTATAACTGTTTCTATTCCTCAATAGAACTACTTTTCTTTCATTCCTAAAAGAGTACAAAACTTTCTTCATTGACAAGTGCCAGGGTAAAATAATATTTTCAGAAATTTAAGGTCTTAAAAAATTTAGCTCTTATGTATCCATTCAAAGGAGGCCACTAAAAAACATTCTCCTACAAAACAAGGGAATAAACCAAGAAAGCAGAAGACATAGATTGAAGAAACATGACCTCCAACACAAGAAAGGAGTGAAGAAAAATTCCCAGTCTGGTGATATAGGGAGAACCTAGGATAACCTTTGTAGAGGATTGCCATCCCAAGTCACAACAGGTCAGAAGAATCTCAGAGCAAATTTCTTCAAGAAAAGGAAAGCATTAAAATACAAAATGTGAATGAATTTATTGAAGAGAGATTCAGACAGTTCCTAGTTTGAGTTAAACTGGTGATCAGTACACAGAAAAATAAGCAAACAACTGAAAAAAAAAAGATAATTATTGATTCCAGGGAATGTAAAAATCTGTGCAGGTAAGGAAAAATTATCATAGTTTACTAGGCTCAGCTCTCAATAGCATTTACACGATTAGAACAATTTAAGGAATGAATACTTGATAAAAATAAAATTACTGCATAATTATATTAAAAGGCTGAAGGAGAAAGAATGGCATATTTCTGTGCAAAAGCCAAAAGGATGAAAAAAACAAAGCTAATTTTTCATCTTGAATAGTGGGGAGATGATAGATAATATGTAAAGCTGAAAAATCAAGAAGTGCTAATACCAGCACACTAGTTAAAGACATGCAGAGACCACAAGAAACACGTAAAAGTGTGGGTAGTGGGTTCCTTTGGGGAGAGGAAAATAAGAGGGAGGCTGGAAAGTGACTGGGAATATGAATAAAAAACCTTGTGGATCTAATTGCCTTTTTTAAATTCTGCGCCTGTGTACATTAATAAAACACTCTCAACCCCTTGGAAAAAGCAAAAGGGTAAAAGTAACAAGAACATTAGAGAATTAAACTCAACTTTTTTTTTTAAATGCATTTTTTATAAATAATGTGTTATTTCTATTTAAAATGTTGTGTTTATTATATTTTGAAAAATTCAGATAAACCGAGGGGGAAAAGCTATTGAAACTCTTTAATTTGCTATGTTAAGCACGGGGCTGTATTTAAATAGTTGAAGATAAAAGTGATAGTCCTGTTTTTATAGAAAAGTTAACAGACACAGCAAATGTGTTTAGTAATTCAAAGAGTATTAACTAAAAATTTTCATAAGGATATAAGGGAATTGCTGGAGGAGAATTGATGGAATATAAATTGATATGTTTCAACAAACAAATGCAGCACTGGAAGTGCCTACTCACCTATGCCAAGAAATTTGGAAGACAGCTACCTGGCCAACTTACTGGAAGAGATCCATATTTATGCTTATTCCCAAGAAAGGTGATCCAATCGAATGTGGAAATTATCAAACAATATAATTAACGTCATACATAAGCAAAATTTTGCTGAAGATCATTCAAATGCGGCTGCAGCAGTACATAGACTGGAAACTGCCAGAAATTCAGGCCAGATTCAGAAGAGGATGTGTACCAGGGATATCATTGCTGATGTAAGACGGATCCTGACTGAAAGCAGAGAATACCAGAAGGCTGTTTACCTGTGTTTTATTGACCATGCAAAGGCATTTGACTATGCAGATCATAACAAATTATGGATAACATTGCAAAGAATGGGAATTCCAGAACACTTAGTTGTGCTCATGAGGAACCTGCTTGTAGATCAAGAGGCAGCTGTTCGGGTGGGTGGGGCCAAGATACCTAACTAGGCAGAAGCTTCCGCCAAACGCTCTTGCAACAAAGACATGAAAAAACAAGTGAATCAATTACATATATGACAATCTATGAACCCTGACCATTAAACATAGAACTAAGGAATTGACCTGAGTGACAGGGGAGTGAGAGACCACACAGAAGCAGTGACGAGTTACAGAGCCCACGCAGCACCTCAGCTCTGATTCCTTGGTGCCCTTATTTGGCACGAATGTGGTGGGGCTGACGGTAGTTTCCTAAGACACGGCAAGCCCAGGATGTAGCCCTAACCCCTGGGACAATCTCGGCAGGGACGCAGCCAGTGCACACAGGCTACGCATGCCTCTGGAACTGAAGATAAAACAGTGCTCTGAACACAAGATAAGTGATTTTGTCTATTTTACGGTGCAGATCTAATAGCTCCTTCTGAAAGTACTCTCTCCTATCTACCTGATCCCTCCCCTCCCTGCCTCAGCCAGCTTCATTAACATTTGAATTCCCTGGACCTGAGATAGAAGTGCCTTGTTTTTTCTGACCCATTCTCTTGGCCTGGGAGAAGGACCAAATTAACAAACAGGGGAAAAATACTTTCCCAACTCCCCTAAACTGGAAGATCAGAGCAGAAGAGGCTCCAGTCCAGGCACAAGAGATCCACAGACTTTGGCTTTCACCCCTACAGGGAACCAGGTGGCTATTATAATGCAAAGGCAAATCTGTTTGAGGCCTGGCTGTAATTGTTTCAGCTGTGCAGTGGAGAGGCAGGTTTTGGAGGTCTGTTACCACTCTACCTATTAAACAAAGCCCTCACCTACCCACAGCAGGGATTTGAGGGCTGAAGCTCCATCCATGCCACCAAGCCACCCCCAAAAGGGGTTTGAGGATAGTGGTGACTACCAGTCTTTATGGGTATAAGCATTGGGTACCTGAGGTACAGCTGCAGAGTCCACCCATGAGAGTGTTCTAGAGGACAGAGATGCTCCTTCCTCACTGACACTCTGGGGGGAAGGCTGTCAGCACCCTGCCATCCTCAGAGTATGACCCCCTGCTGCTACCAGAAACCAGTGCATACAACCATCACCACTACTCCTCTAAGATAGTAGGTGAGAGGCTACACCACACACTAGGTGACTAACTATCAGGACACCTGACCTGATTCTATTCAAGAATAGTGAATGGACTCATAAGCTCATATACCTAGCAACAGCTCTAACCATCTGGTAACAGGACATTAGTGCTTCACAGGCTCCAATAATCAAGTTAGCACACTCTAGTAGCCTATCTGGGTATAGTGAAACAAAACAAAACAAGAAGATAAGACACAGTGAGCAAATATAAAATAAATTATTACAATAACTTATAGATGGCTCAGAGACAGCAGTTGTTATCAAATCACATAAAGAAGCAGACCATGACTGCTTCTACAAACCCCCAAAACAGAGAATCAAGGCCTCTACTGGAAGAAGATATATTCCTGGAATTGCCAGATTTAGAATACAAAAGATTAATATACAGAATGCTTCAAGACTTCAAGGATGACATCAGGAACGGAATCAGGCAATGTACAGAAAAAACAAAGAAATACACAGATAAAGCAGTTGAAGAAATTAAAAAGATTATTCAAGAACATAATGAGAAATTTAATAGGCTGCCAGAATCCATAGAGAGACAGCATTCAGAAATTCAAAAGATTAACAATAAAATTACAGAATTAGAAAACTCAATAGGAAGTCAGAGGAGCAGAATTGAGAAAGTGGAATGCAGGATTGGGGAGATGGAATATAAGGCACATGGCACCAATATATTTGAAGAAAAATCAGATAAAAGAATTTTTAAACATGAAGAAACCCTAAGAATCATGTGGGACTCTATCAAGAAGAATAATTTGCGTGTGATTGGAATTCCAGAACAGGAAGGGAAAACAGAAAATACAGACAGAATTGTTGAAGGTTTATTGGCAGAAAACTTCCCTGACATCAAGAAAGATGAAAGGATGTCTATCCAAGATGCTCATTGAACCCCATACAAGGTAGATTCCAAAAGAAAGTCACCAAGACATATTATCATCAAACTTGCCAAAACCAAAGGTAAAGAGAAAATTTTAAGAGCAGCCAGGGATAAACAAAAACTCACCTACAAAGGAGAATCAATAAGAATAAGTTCGTACTACTTGGCAGAAACCAAGCAGGCAAGAAGGCAATGGGATGACATATATGGAGCATTGAAGGAGAAAAATTGCCAGCCAAGAATCATATCCAGCAAAACTGTCTCTCAGATATGAAGGAGAAATTAAGTCATTTACAGATAAACACAAGCTTAGAGAATTTGCAAAAACCAAACCAAAACTACAAGAAATACTAAAGGGAATTCTCTGGCTAGAAAATCAATAATATCAGATATCAACACAACACAAGGACACAGAACAGAGCATCCTGATATCAACTCAGACAGGGAAATCACAAAAATAAAATAAGATTTTTAAAAAATGCTCAAAACAGGGAATCACTGATTATGTAAAAGATGACAATAAGCAATAAAGAGGGACTAAATACAGTAGGCATGGATCTTTCATATGGAGAGGAAAACAAGGCTAGATAGGGAGATACAAGTTAGATTTATTCTTAGAAAAATAGCAGTAAATATTAATGTAAACACAAAGAAGACTAACAATTTCATATTTCAAAATAAAAACCAAGATAAACATAAAGACTCAACAAAAACAAAGTCAACTACAATGAAAAAGAGGAACACACAATTTACAAAAAGGCAGTTGTTCAGACAAAACAAGGGGATACTGAGTGGTTTAAAGTCAGGAAAGGTGCGCCTCAGGGTTGCATCCTTTCACCATACCTACTCAATCTGTATACTGAGCAAATAATCCAAGAAGCTGGACTATATGAGGAAGAACGGGGCATCAGGATTGGAGGAAGACTCATTAATAGCCTGTGTTATGTAGATGACACAACCTTGCTTGCTTAAAGTGAAGAGGATTTGAAGCATTTGCTACTGAAGATCAAAGACCACAGCCTTCAGTATGGATTACACCTCAACACAAAGAAAACAAATATCCTCACTACTGGACCAATAAGCGACATCATGATAAACAGAATAAAGACAAGTTGTCAAGGATTTCATTTTACTTGGATCCATAATCAACACCCATGGAAGCAGCAGTCAGGAAATCAAAAGATACATTGCGTTGGGCAAATCTGCTTCAAAGGACCTCTTTAAGGTGTTGAAAAGTAAAGATGTCACCTTGAAGACCAAGGTGCTCCTGACCCAAGCCATGGTATTTTCAATCGCATCATATGGGTATGAAAGCTGGACAATGAGTAAGGAAGACTGAAGAAGAATTGACTCCTTTGAATTGTGGTGTTGTGGAAGAATATTGAATATACATGGACTGTCAAAAGAACGAACAAACCTGTCTTGGAGGAAGTACAACCAGAATGCTCCTTAGAGGCAAGGATGGCAAGACTGCATCTTACATACTTTGGACATGTTATCAGGAGGAATCAGTCCCTGGAGAAGGACATCGTGCTTGGTAAAGTACAGAGTCAGCAGAAAAGAGGAAGACCCTCAACGGGATGGATTGACAATGAGCTCAAGCATAACAACGATTGTAAGGATGGCGCAGGACTGGGCAGTGTTTTGTTCTGTTGTACATAGGGTCGCTATGAGTCGGAACCGACTCAACGGCACCTAACAACAACAACAACAGGTTGAAATGTTATCAAGTTACTTTGTGTTTCCTTTGTTAATCTCCCTGGGACCATCTGTTCCATCTGCTCCTATGGATGCATTCATCAGTGCTTCTCTTTAATGCTTTGCTTTTCCTCAGATGTCTGCTTGTCCATGCAAAATTATGGGTGGACTCAATTTAACACAATTGGTGACTTGGCTGGCTTTCCTTCACAACTGTGGAAGGTACCATTCCTGCATCAGGCTTCTCCCCAGAATGGTAGCACACTCTGGACCTCTTTGGGTGGATGTGTGGGTATATTCCTACAAATGGGCATCTTTTCAGTATGGGTAGACAGAGAGCATGTCAATGGTAAGTGGGTCAAGGACTCATTTCAATAAACAGAGTAAGTCAGCGGAGGCATTTCTCTGGAAGCAGAGAATGTTAGGGTATTTCATTCTCTATAGGCCTGCTTTCCTATTATTTTCTCCCTTTCCTTGAGGCAGATCCACTACTTTATTTAAGAGCTGATCTTGTCTGCTATATCCTGAGTGAAAATACTACAGCCAGTCACTCTGTGTACCAGAGCTGAGGACTGGCCCAGTTGGGCTTGCAACTCTTCAATTAATTATACTGCTAATTGCCACACAGGCTGCTCATTCATTAAACATCACTCAACAAATATTTCCAGCCTTAGTTGATGATGATCTTGGAGCTGTTCCAGGGCTCTGTGGGGAAGCCTGGTACTGGCTTCTTCAGTGACCCTTTCCAGATGTCTCTATTTGCTTGTGATGTTCTTGGCTCAATTTTCCCTGTCAAACCAGTCTGTTTAATAGTTTCCCCAAATTCTTTAAAATTTCTGATGTGCTGATAAAACATTCTCTGTTTTCCAGGATTGCTAAGAATTTAGTCTCATTTTTATGTTCCTTTGGTCATTTTCCTGGTATGTGGAGAGGAAATGGAAAAGTATATATGTACTTAGGCTACCATCCTGGTACGGAAGTCAGGTTTGTAACTGTGATTCATTTCTTAATTTACTAGAATTCTCTGACTAAATTCACAAGAAGTATACGTTGTTTTCTATATATGTATTTTTTTGCATCCTTTAATTCCTGAGAATTTTTAGAACCCTCTCACAAAAATAACAGCTGGGTATAAAATTTGGGTCTCACAATATTTCTACCTCAAAATTCTAAAAGTGTTGCTAACCAGTTGTCTGAGGACTTTCTACTCTGCCCATTGAATCTCTTCAGTGAGACACTTCCTCTGCAGCCCTTCCAGTTGCTCCTGGGGACCAAAGTTTTTCTCCATGTTATGAATTGAATTACGCTCTCCCTTCAAAATGTGTGTTAGAATCCTAATTCCTATGGGATGTGGATTTCAACTGTAATGTTTGTCATGTGGATGTAATGTAATGTAGTCATCTTCCATAATGCAATCTAACGTTATGTTAATTATAAGGCCCTACCAGTGAAGGGTGTGTTCTGAACCTAATCATTTCTGAATTATAAAAAGAACAGATTAGACAGAGAGAAGCACAAACTGGGGAAGACAGATGCCATGTGAGGATCTCCAAAGAACCAAAAAAATCCCAGGGCTCCTGACAAAGAAAGGTTCTACGTGGCAGAGACTCTGGAATTTTTAGGCTCTAGAACTATGAGAAAATAAATTTCTGTTCCTTGAAGACACCTACTTGTGGTATTTCTGTTACAGCAGCACTAGGAAACTAAGATATATGCCACTTAAATGTTCAGCTTTTCAACTACATTCTGGCAGCTACTGTCTTCCTGGTTTCATGGTTATAACCCCCTATTGTTGAAAAACAGGAGCAGTGCCTTCCCAGTTGAGGCTATCATAGGCATCCACTTAGTTGATTTCTCTTCTGCCCTCAATATCATTCACTTCTCACTCTTAGCACTTTCTTGGGCAATGCCATCCACTTTCATGGCATCATTTACCATTTTTTTAGGCTGAGCACTCACAGGGTCTTACCTCTAGCTTAGCTCCCCTTTCCCAATCCTAGATCCAGCTGTCTACCTGGCATCTTATTAGCACATAAAATTCAACAAGTTCAAAGCAGAACTCATCATGCAGCCTTTCTCCTGAGGTTTCCATCTCAGTGAGTGGAATTTAATTGTTCCAAAACACAAACATGGATACCATCCTCGGACTCTCCCTTTCCCTGATACTCATATCCAATTAATTTAAGGTTTACTCTACTAGTATCCCCTAAGTTTCTCTAGTGGCTTTCTAATTGACCTCTCACCATTAGGCTTTCTCTTCTACTGTTCATTCTTCACATTATCACTGACAGCCCTTATGAAAACACAGGTATAATCATTACTAAAAGCCCTTACCTTCACATTGCATCTTGAGTCCATTAAGGTTAAAGCCACTCATATAAATTACTAGATATTTTGTAAACCAGACTCTGCTTTCATTTTCCAGCCTTACAGAATTTTTTCCAGTTGTCTGAACGTGTCGTGCTCTTTGTTACTTTTGAATCTTTACCCAAGCCATTCCTTCTGCCTGGCTTACTCCCCTTCTCACCCACAAAGATATTTTTCTTCATCCAGATAACTCCTACATATTCCTCAGGTCTGCTAAAATATCATTTCTTCTGGAAAGTCACACCAGCTTACCCAGCCCAGTCGAAGTGCACCCTTGTAAGCGTCACACTTCCGTCGTAACACTTTCTATGCCTCCTGCCATTGATTATTCATTTGCCTGTCTTCTAAGGTAGACTTAGCTCTGTTAGGGAGGGGAACATGTAGGTTGTTTAATATTTTTCACTTTGTTCGGGACCCATCATATAAAAGTACTCAATAATTTTCATCAAGTGAATGACTTTATTAAATAGTTTTTCCTTGTACTTGCAAAGCCTTTTCAATAAGAAGATTTTAGCCCCTATTCATTTCAGCAACCTTCTATTCTATCATTATTTTGATTCTTTATTCTCCATGGGGTCTGCTCAATTTTTTACTTCTAGGATTCCTAAGACACAAAACATGTCCCCTTTCTTCTCTTTATCCATTTAATGTCAGCATGCTTTTCCTCTGGGTTCTAGGAAACATTCGTAAAGTGTTCTTTAGCAGACTCTCATCAACTCACTCTTCATGGGATTTTTAATTTTAATCAGCTTGTTTTTGGTCTGCAAACAACCTGCCTGACTTAAGATCTGTACCTTTTCAAGACTTCCTATTCTAGTTCCATAGATGCCACTTCTTCTCAAATATTTTCGAGACTACTCTGGGACAAAGAACTACATTTGGTCTTTGTCTCTGGTTTCTGAAAATAGCCTTTAGAATTCCCCAGTCATCAAGGTGCCCCTTTGTCTTCTCAAACAGCCAGGTAACACTTAAGCATGTGTAAAGGAGTAGGTGCTGCACAGACCCTACCCTGGCAGCAAACCTAGGAAAGGGAGGGAGGCATGATGGAATAGATTTTACATAATCATTGATTCATGCATATTAATTAAGGCCCTAGTCATGCATATTCATTGAGGCCCAAATGACTAAGAGACTCTGGACCTTGGAGCTTCCTCTTGAGGGCTTACCGGATTGGTGAGAACATCCATGCATGGGAGAGGGTGTGGCACATGGACAGTGGAAGCCTCTTGCTGGGAAATCTCCCAGACCTTGCCTGATGTGTCTCTTCACTTACATCCTTCCTGGTTATAATAAGTGGACAACTGTAAGTATAGGTAATAGTCTCCACTAATTTTGTAAGCCGTTATAAAGAATTAACAAGCCCACAAAGGACAATGAGACTCTGACTTAACTTGGAGTGGCTCACTCAGAGGAGGGCTGTGCAGGCAGTCATAAGGACAGAGTCCTAACTAGTTAGGAACTAGCTTTGGGTGACTAGTGATCAGGAAAAGGCTGCATGGGTGGTCAACAAAAAAGGGAGGAGTCCTTCTAACTTGTTACCTAGCCTTAAGGGGACAGAGAAAGAGAGAGAAAAGGGGCCAGCTGGTCTGAAGTTCAGGGAGTTGTGTAGACTCCTGAGACTATGGCTATTACCTGATGACCTAGTTCAGACTGGCCAGGGATGAATTCTGACCAAACTCTGGGTGGTTAGGGAGAAAGAGGAAGTGCTATGAAAGTAGCTGGTGATGAGGAATGGAGATGTGGGAAGATGAACCCTAGGTCGACTTCCAGATGGGAATTGGATTCATGGTGATCCTTACCACACAGCTAGTGATAAAAGTGGGGTTTGCCCACCTTGCCCTTTTACCAGCACAGTTGGCAACCATGCAACTACCAATTAGAGATTTTCTAATGCTTTATTCTGTTGCACAGAGATTTTGTTTCACAAACTACATTTGCTAGATCTTTAAGACTGTTCTCTCCTTTGGCGGAACATTTCTTTTGTCTCTGTGTATTTTTTTTCTCTGTTTGCTCACCCTGATACAGGAGACCCTACCCAAAATTAGTTCTGTTAGAACTGCTTTAACTGTGATACTTCTAAATCTCTCAGAACCAGAAAAGGTGAGAATGAAAAAGCCTAGCTTTACTTTACCAAAATAGAAGTTCACTGACCTGGTGGAGTAGTGGTTAAGAACTGTGGGTGCTAACCAAAAGGGCGGCAGTTTGAATCCACCACGTGCTCCTTGGAAGCCCTATGGGGCAGTTCTACTCTGTCCTATAGGGTCACTATGAGTAGGAATCAATGGCAATGGGGTACGGCTTTTTCTATAAGGGGTTATTGTTGTTGTTAGTTGATGTCGAGTTGGCTCTGACTAATAGTGACCTTATGTATAATAGAATGAAACAATGCCTTGTCCTGCACCATCTCCATGATCAGTGGTATGTATGAGTCCATTGATGCAGCTATTTGTGCCATCTCATGGTGGGTTTTCCTCGTTTTCACTGATCCTCTACCAAACATGATGTGTTTTTCTAGCAACTGGGCACTGGGTACTGGGTAGGTCTTTCCTGATGATGAATCCAAAGTAAGTCAGCTAAAGTCTCATCGTCCTCACTTCTAAGGCTCATTCTGTTTGTATTTCTTCTAAGACTGATTCATTCATTCTTCTGGAAGTCCATGGTATATTCAATATTCCTTGCCAACACCATAATTCAAATGCATCAATTCTTCTCTACAGGAGTTGTTTTGTGTTGTTGATTCCATCCAGACTCCTAGAAATCCTGTATGACAGTGTAGAACTGCCCCATGGAGTTTTCTAGGCTGCAATCTCCTGCACAGAGTGGCTGGTGGATTCAAACCTTTCAGTTAGCAACTGAGCACTTAACAATTGTGCCACCAGGGCTCCTTCTATAAGGAGTTGGAAGCAGCAAATGGGAGAGTTACCTTTCTGCCTCAGGTTGCAAATCCATTTTTGTTGTAGCAAATAGAAGTCAGATGAATCAGTGCCTGCCTTCATGACTGGTGCCATCTGTGCTATGCTGTAAGTCAGGAACAGATACCATCCCTGGAACCTCTGCCCTGTGTGATCTCTGGTGCTTTGAACTTTTGCCAAGGGTAGGATCAAGGTTCATCTCTGCAACTCCATTCTGTCCACGCTCAGAGGTGCCTGCTGCTTCCACCTACTTGGGTTCTTTGCAGGGAGTCCTTCAATTTATCCCTCAGCTATGTATTTTCTTAAGTAGTGAAGCCCTTTGGTCCATCTATTCTACTCCACTCTGTGTTGTAAAAGTACCTTAATATTTCTCACGTTGATGACAACCATCAGTCAGTTCTAAGTTTGGTGAAGATTTTTCTCTATTCTTTCTTGGTCACTTAAATGCAAATATAAAGACAGCTACCTTTATGGAAATATTCTTTCCAGACTCTCTTGTGAATAGCACTTACACCTTGAATGTCGCTTAGCCTCATAGAAACAATGTGAATGTCCTAAGATACCTTTACCCTAGGGCTCCCGCTTCTGGCTCTGCAATGGGCACTAAGTCTGCTTTGTACTTTGGAAAAATCTCTTCCCTTGAACATCGATTAGGATGAGCAAAGCTGAGAATTTCTCAGTTGGAGTTAGAAGTCTCTCTATTAACTGCTTAATTCAAATTCCTAAGAAGGGTTCAGAATTTCTTAGGAACTGCCAATAGGAATCTGAATACAACAGCCGTGCATCAGGGAAATTCTTCAGTCCAATCACAGGGATGTGGCGGTCTTTCTATGACCAGGACTCTTCAAATGGGTCAACGAGGAGACACAGACCCTGCTGCGCTGGAAGGATATGCAATAACACCACCTGGAAAAGATGAATAGTTGCTGCCCGTGTGCAACCATACTGCCCTCTGAGGGCTGGGAAACTGGGGTGCTGGGAGTTTATGAGAAGATGCAAAGGAAACACTTTGTTTATGATTAAATTTTTTTCTATTTTTTAAATGTACTTCTATTATTACTATTATTTTTATTATTTATGTCTACTTTTTTAGTTAATAAGATAAAGATGGGATAATTCAATAGTCTCAGTGAATTCTTACTTAATGATTCCATCCTTCCTTTATTTTCCATAATGGTTGAAAAGCTAGAGTCTGGTTGGCATTTTATTTTTTGATCACATTCAGTATTATGGAATTCAGTTGGAAAAGAAGGTCTCTGCTGTTCATGACTTGAAAAACTTGATGAAAAATATGAGAATAAATTTGATTCTTTTTCCAGCTTATTGTGCTCTCATCAGGCTTGTGTTTTGTGTTTGGAAGCCTGACCTCTTCTCTCCCAGTTACCTGAGGCTATAGATTCAGCTAGTAATAATACTGTGTGTGTGTGTGTAATACATGTGTGTTTGTGTATATATATACATTATTTAATACATATATGTAACCACTAATAAATTTAGGTCTCTATAAAACTTACCCATTCTAGATATTCCATACAAGTGGGATCATACAACATTTGTTCTAAAATTGCCTTTTTAAGGATGACATCCTCAGAGTTTTTTTCATTATGTGAATCCTAGTTACTGTTTTTCGTGGAATAAGTTCTCTCATTCTCTCTTTGATTCTGTTTTTATCCTGCTCGAGACTCATTCCACAGTTGCTGTCCTCTTTAAAAAAAAAAAAAAATGTCCTCTTTAGGGCCTACTTATGTAGGTCTGTTGAAGAGAGCATTGATACTTTCTGCATGATTGGAAAACATTTGACATCTAGAGAAAAGGATGTATTACTCTAAAAACCTTTGTTAAAAGAAATCATTCTAGGGAATTTAAGCTGCAGGGAGATGACATTTGTCTCAGGCTCTCGCCTTAGGCTCCAGAAGCTAAGGGAAACTACAGAAGTTATGACCTAAGACACCATATTTCCTTTTGTTTTCAGACTCTTTGTAAAAACAGTCATAGGAGGCAGCCAGAGTGTTATTATAGTGGACCCACTCTCTATCCTATGCTCTTCAGGTAATAATTCCTAAAATGTCTTTGAGAATCCCCCATCCCAGTCTGTGTGGGTAAGATGAGACTCCACTTTGTCCAATCAGAGCACTGAGTTTCCCTTCCCAGATGATTGCCCAATTAGAATAAGTCCTGGGCTTTGATGGGCGTGGCTGAAAAGAGACATTCCCTCTTCTGCTGGATTGAATCTGGCAACTGCCTTCTCATCACGTGGAACCTGCGAAACAGCAAAGCTGAGAGGTGAAGAGACCAGTTATACCGCTTGAGGCACTGGACTGATCCATGCCTAAAGTCTTGAGTTTCCATTACAAGAAACAACAATACCTTCCTTGTTTATGTTTTTGGGTTTTGTATCATAGAAAGAGTTCTGATAAAAAAGGAAAAAAAGCAAGTTCTTTAATTTGAACTTTAAAACTAAAGAAACAACTCTTTGGGATGAGAACTTCACACACAAGGCCAGTGCTCTGGTGTAAAAAGCCACAGGGCAAAAGACACACTGACCCAAATGTTGGAAGCGGAGGTTACCTTGCCTTCCTTGCTGCCTCCTTCAGTGGCAGAAAAAGAGGGGGAGATCAGAGCTAAGTGCTTCAGTGTGACTTCTGTGAAAATTGAAAATTTAAGTCCAGAGCACACTGCTTCTTGTACATCTACAGTCTCCTCATTAGGTGGTTTGTTTTGTTTTCTAAGAGGTGGGAGTGTTATTAGATAATTATTTGCTGTTGTTAGCTGCCATCCAGTTGCCCTGACTCATGGTGACCTCATGCTCAGTGGAATGAGGCAGGTTCTGTGTCATCCCCATGACAGGTTGAGGGTCAGACTATTGCAATCCATTGGCTGATTTTCAGAAGTAGATCACCAGGCCTTTTTTCCTAGCCTGTCTTAGGCTGGATGCTCCACTGTTCAGCATCATAGCAACATGTAAGCCTCCACAGACAGACGGGAGGTGGCTACACTGGAGGTGCACTGGTCCAGAAGCAAACCAGGGTGGCCTGCATGGAAGGTGAAAATTCTTTTGCTGATATGTCTCTAGTCCAGCATTTTTTCAACTTGGTTTAATGCATAACAACTCTCTAGGAAATAGTAAAATTAGAGTAGAGCTTCTTGGGGTCTAACTGGGGAAAGATCTTAGTTTTCCATTGGACTTGTCATGCCTCCCCTTGCCTCCATCCCCAGAGGCTGCAGCTCTGCTGAGGAGCCACGAGGGATCGCAGAGCACTGTGAGGAACTCTCTAATCTCTACCAAGCACTATTATCAGCAACAGGCCCAGAAACCTTGATGGAATTCCCTAAACCGATCAACTTGGCAGGCTTAGAGCTACTGTGATATTTTATCACTATATTATTTTTAATTTTATTACTTTCCACAAGTAATGCATGCATACATCCTAATAGCATGGTATTTAAGAAACAGCCCAGTAGTCTAGAAGCACTATTGCCCTTGAGTCTCCTGCTTTGGCAGAGCTAACTGCGGTTATCACCGTGAAGCGTTCACGTAAAGGCTCTACGTATGTTTGCACATGCACGTGGATTTGTAGAAATAGGGAGTATGGCTTCAGGTGACGTTAATCAAAAATGATGTCATGAGTTGAATTGTGTCCCCCAAAAAGATATGTTGAAGTTCTGACCCCCGACACCTATGAATATGACCTTGTTTGGAAATAAGGTCATTGAAGATGTAATCAAGTTCAGAGATCACATTGGAATAGGGTCGTTATCCTGAAATCCAGAGTGAGTGGTGTCCTAGTAAGAAAAGGAGAAGAGACACAGACACAGAAGAATGCCATGTGATGACAGAGGCAGAGATTGAAGCTATGCGTCTACCAACCAAGGAATGACAAGGATTGCTGGTAGCACTAGAAACCAGGAAGAGGCGAGAAAGGATTCTTCCGTAGAGTTTTCCGAGACAGCACAACCCTGATGACACCTTGATTTTGGACTTCTAGCCTTTAGAACTGTGAGAGAATAAATTTCTGTTGTGTTATGGAAACTAATACAAATGGTATCATTCTATTCATATTATTTGAGAAGCAAGTTACAGAATGGTTCCTGCAATATAATTCCTTTATCCTTTTCCCCATGCTACTTTGTCACTGCTGAGTGCTGAAAGCTCTACAGTAAAATAAAAGAAGGCCTTCGATGGGCCTAGTGAGGTTTTCCTGTTTAAAACCTCACGTTCTCTGTTTTATTAGCTTTATTCTCTCTCAGAAAGAGTATTCACAGGCAAAACATTAATTTAACAATTGTCTCTGTATTTACTCTGGGATTATTCTATGTATTGATAGTCTTTGTAATTTGCACCTTTCTTCAGAAATATAAAATGTTATTTTGAGATTCTAAAGTGTTATTTGAGATTTCAAAAACCATGATAGCATTAAAAACACCTTTTCAACCTACACCCTCTCCCCCGAGTATTGTTCCTGCCCCAACCTCTGAGTCCCTGTTCAACATAACCAGATGGCTGCCCCTCCATCTAGTGATGTCCCCTTCACCTAGCAGTGAGATACCCCTGAGGAATATTATAGGCAGTAGCTCAGACTTGACAAAACAATCATATTGCATACACGACGATAATAACACAGCTGCATTTAGAGTAGTGGAAAACATACGACAGGCCCTGTGACAAAGTACGGACTGAGAAGCTCATTCAGGAAAGCTACTGTAGGCATTTCTTATGAGTCAACTGGAAAATCCTACAAGATTTCTATGACTATTCAAACAACATGGAAAAGGAGCTGGGGTGGTACGATTTTCATGTGCAAAGAGCTGTTTTCAGTTTAGTTTTCTGGTTTATAACATGGATAAGAGGTGAAGGATTAAGCCAGCTATCAACTTTGACTCTTCCTTGAACTGTCTGCTTTCCCCAAAACAATTTTTTTCAACTTCTTATAGTTTGACACAAACTAAGAGTAGCAAACACTGTATATGCGGTGATGGACAAGCTGTAAGGAGTTGAGATTGTTATCTGAAGATTAACCACGGAGACCCTAAAATGGGGCTGGGATATTTCCAGAAGTATCTCCCATGAGGTCTCCAGGTCACCGGTTGGGTCAGGGGGGCTCTACTGTGGTCTCAACCTGGGTCAGGAATTCTCCAAGATCATTTCTCACCTATGACAGAACACGGGCATGTTGGAAAGAAAATATATAACAGGCTACTAAGAAATGTAACCTGATCTAATTCATTTTGGGTTTAGTTTTTGTTTATTTGGAAAAATGACTCATAAACGGACCCAAGAAAGGTGTGCAGGGATTTCCCCAGTCTCCACCTCTCCAGTTACCCACTAAATCCTGCATCTTTCTGTCTCTCCAACACAAGTCCCCTGGGGGATCGGTTAAAAAGGGCCCCTGCACAAACAGTTTCAGGGGCTTCCTGTCAACCAGATGCTGCCTGCCTGAGAGCAGTTCCAGGTCCCACACATTCCCCATGCCCAGCACTCAGTGACACCAACGCACCCCTGAGCCCTGTCACACCCATATATCAGAGCTGGAGCCTCTCATAGACACCCGCATACCAATTTTCCACTGGGGTCTGGAATTCTTTCCTGGTGATACTTACATCATTGGGTTAATGACATACTCGTTATTCATATCATGAAATGAATGCTGCTTTCTCTGATTCTATAGTCATCCACGAGGTCTACGATTATAATGTGAATTTCAGTGTAGATATTTCTATGTGATAATACAAATATTTGACCATTAATATTTTTGATGATTTTTATTGAGCTTTAAGTGAACATTTACAAATCAAGTCAGTCTGTCACATATAAGCTTATATACACCTTACTCCTTACTCCCACTTACCCTCCCCCTAATGAGTCAGCCATTCCAGTCTCTCCTTTCGTGACAATTTTGCCAGTTTCTAACCCTCTCTACCCTCCCATCTCCCCTCCAGACAGGAGATGCCAACACCATCTCAAGTGTCCACCTGATGCAAGTAGCTCACTCTTCATCAGCATCTCTCTCCTACCCATTGTCCAGTCCCTTCCATGTCTGATGAGTTGTCTTCGGGAATGGTTCCTGTCCTGGGCCAACAGAAGGTTTGGGGACCGTGACCGCCGGGATTCCTCTAGTCTCAGTCAGACCATTAAGTCTGATCTTTTTATGAGAATTTGGGGTCTGCATCCCACTGATCTCCTGCTCCCTCAGGGGTTCTCCATTTTGCTCCCTGTCAGGGCAGTCATCGGTTGTGGCCAGGTACCATCTAGTTCTTCTGGTCTCAGGATGATGTAAGTCTCTGGTTCCTGTGGCCCTTTCTGTCTCTTTGACTATTAATATTTGGTAGTTAATAAACAGAAGCTCTGGTGGTTCCGTGGTTAAAGTGCTTGGCTGCTAACCAGAAGGTTGGCAGTTTGAACTCAGCAGCTCTTGAGGAGAAAGACGTAACAGTCAGCTTCCATAAAGATTGCAGCTTTGGAAACCCTATGGGGCAGTTTTACTCTGTCCTACTAGGGCTTGAAATAAAGGCAGTGTTATTTCAAATGCAGTGTTTATTCCCAGATTATTGAAATAGTCCTGTATTACTGTTAGGCCGCACCTGACCAAGTCAAGCCACCACAGTAGAATTATACTTCCCTGCTCAGATCCTGAAATAATACAAACAGCACCTCTTCCTCCTCAAGTAGGGAAGGGTCTACAAAGAGTTCCCTACTCTGTGAAGTGACCCTAAACTTAGGCCCCAGAATCCCATGAGATGTACATTCAGCCAATCTATGTGATTGTCCTTATGTTCTTCCTAGGTCTGGACCTTAGCCAGGATCCCAGCTGGTTGAGCTTAGTTAGGTTGGTATATATCCTGACACTGGCCTGGCCCCCTCCATCAGACTACCTTATACAAGGATGCCGTGTGAGGTAGTAACTAGTAAGTTTGGGCAAAGGGAGGTCTGGATAGTGGAAGAAATGCATTCTTACTACACAGATCAACGAAATGACTGATCCCAACATCACTTCACAAACTTACAAAAGATAGCCCATCATTTTCAATATGTTTGATAATCAAAATGGGTATTAGAATGAAATATACTTTCAAACACAAAAATTGTGTCACTGTCATCTAATAGCAATTATCCACAGTGACAGAGCCCAGAGAAAGTAAATTAATTGATTATTATTATTATATCATTAAAGATCACAACAAATGCCTAGACATCTTTTGTTTAACTCCTCATTTGTCCCTCCCCCCACTCCCAGATAACCATTAATACAATTTTGTATTATGCATTTACCTATTCTAGAAAATTCATACAAGTGGGATCACACAGTATCTGTCCTTTTGTGTCTGACTTATTTTACTATGCATAATGTTTTCAAGATTCATCCACATTGTAGCATGTGTCAGGACTTCATTTCTCTTTATGGATAAATGATATTCCATTGTATGTGTGTTCCACCCTTTGTTTCTTCATTCATCTGTGGCTGGACACTTGGGTATTTTCCACATTTAAACCATTGTGAATAATTCTGCAATGAATATTGGTTTACATTTGTCTGTTTGAGTCACTGCTTTCAATGCTTGCTCAGATGGTACTTTAACGCTTAACTTACTTAGGACTGGAACACTGTTTTCTGCTGAGGCTGCACCGTTTTATATTCCCACCAGCAGTTTATTCACATCCTTGCCAACACTAGTTATTTTCCATTTTTGTTTTTATACTGGCCATCTTAGATAATGTGCGGTGGTATCTCACTGAGGTTTTGACTTGCATTTTCCTAATGACTAATGATGTTGAGCTTCTCTGCATGTGCTTATTGGCCATTTGTATATCTTCTTTGGAGAAACGCCTATTCAAGTCCTTTGCCTGTTTTTTAACTGGGTAATTTGAAGAGTTCTTTGTGTATTCTGATTATTAAGCCCTTATCTGAGATATTACTGTTTCCAAATATTTTCTCCCATTCTGTAGGTTGTGTTTTCACTTTCTTGATAACTCCCTTGATGCACAGTTTTTAATTTCAATGAAGTCCAATTAGTCTATTTTTTCTCTTGTTCCTCACATTTTTGTTGTCATATTTAAGAATCCATTGCCTAAAATAAGGTCCTTAAACTTTAACCCTATGTTTTCTTTGAAGAGTTTTGTAGTGTTATCTCTTATGTTTACGTCACTGATCCATTTTGAATTATTTTCCATATATGGTGTGAGGTATAAGCTCAATTCCATTCTTTTGCGTGCGGAGATCCAGTTGTCCCAGCACCGTTTGTTGGAGAGACTAGTCTTTCCTCATTGAATGGATTTGGAACCCTTGTCAAAATCAATTGACCATAAATATATGGGTTTATTTCTGGATTCTTAATTCTATTTTATTGGTCTGTATGTCCATCACACACAATGTCCATCCTTCTACCAGTACTAGAGTGTTTTGGATTACTGTAGCTTTGTAATACATTTTAAAATTGTGGAAATTCTTTTTCAAGATTGTTTTGGCTATTTGGTCCCCTTGCATTTTCACATGAATTTGAGAATCAGCTTTTCCACTTCTGCATGAAGGCTGTTGGAACTTTAATATGAATTGCATTATATCTGTAGATCATTTGGGATACTATTGACATCTTAAGTCTTCCAATCCATGAACATGGGATGTCTTTCCATTCATTTAGATCTCCTTAGAGTAAACTAATTTGTATTAGTCGCAGACTATATGGCAAGAAATATGCTAAACACTATAGAGATATTATTTAGTTGCAGTAGGTAACAGTGGTTTTAGTAGCAATAGCCATGCTATTTTTTCTTTTATAGAAAATAAAAATGATGTTCATAAAAATCCAAGAAACCTATATGAAATCACACAGTGTATATGTGTCCAAATCTGAATTTGGATTCAACTCTACTTCACTATAAAAGCCATGTTCTTTCCTTTATGGGACATGTTCATATCATCCAGCACACTTTTCATGGATAGAAACTCCTCAATCAAGCTTATGTAAGCAATTAATGAATGACTCTTCCAAAAAGAGCAACAGTATTTGACCTTGGAGCCGCTGCTCACATCAACTGGCATCTAAAATCTCTCCTAGGCTAGAAGGTCACAGTCAGACTCTGAAGAACAAGTGGAGTTTAATCTCACACTAAAATACACCTAATATGCATTCGGACCTTCAACCATCACTCCTCTACCACTAAAAGCCAGTTGCCACAGAATCAATTCCAAATCATGGAAAAGCTGAAACAATCACACATGTCAGAGTACAGCTGTGCTCCAGAGGGTTTTCAGGGGCTGAGTGTTTGGGAATAAATTGCCAAGGCTTTCTTCTGATGCACCTCTGAGTGGACTTAAACCACCAAGCTTTCGGTTAGCAGGCAAGCATGCTAACCATTTGCACCACCCAGGAACTCTACCTCCAGACCATGAGAAACATTTTGTTGTTGTTCCTTTGTCTCCATTTAAATGATTGTTTACCCTGGGGACATTGTTAGTTTCATCCCTACTACTCTAAATCTGTGAGGACGGCACAGATTTGTTTTCTCTGGACTGACCTGGGCCTAGGGTTAGGTGCTGGCATGATAGGCACCTTGAGATTAAAGGGCCTTCTGCCTCGAACTTGCAGAAGACTTTGCTGAGCTGCTGACTTGACAGAGCAAACAGACCTCTTCCTGCATTTTGAAGTCAGTCATTCTATAGACCTATTCCTATACTGCAGGCTGCTGTCCCTCTGTGTCTATTAGTGTCTGCAATGTGTACTCAAATCCTGCTGGCTCCTACAGGTCATGCAGAACACATTAGGCCTAATCAAACAGGAAATCTACCCTGGCAACAAAAGCTTTAAAGCTTGACTATAAAAAAATATATATATAAGAAATCCCCCTTGCATTTGCCAAATCAACAGATTACCTCCAAAAGAGGTATACCTTCATTTCCTACAAACGCTCAACAAAACACTATGCATTGATTGGCCAATTGTTTCCCTTGCCAAGACTTGCTGGGGTGTGGATGTGAAGAAATTGGAAAATATAGTTATCAAATGATTGCTGCCTTCAGAATAGGAAGAATTTAGCCTAGATGAGAGATACGTAGCTTAGAAGGGAGGCTTTCTTTTAAGTTCCTGCTTTTCCTAAATTCAAAATTAGCTTGATTAAAAGAACACAGATGACATTAAAAAATCCATAGGAAATTTTTCAAGTCCCTCAGACCCAGGATCTTTCATACCATCACCATTTTATTACTTCTGTATCTCTTGGTTCCACCAGGTTTTTAGTCATAATCCTACTGCTTTCTGGGCCATCTTAACGCAAAGACAAAAGTTCTCTTGGACTGTGAAGACTGCTGCTTTCTTCTGTCCACACTATCCTGGCTGGGGCTCTGCAGTCATCTATGTTTATGGTTACAGTTGCAGTAAAAATAGCAAAAGTAAATATTTGTCCTCCGTATCTGTCAGATAATAAAGCTGGCTAGAGGCATAGCCACATGACATCTGTGCATGCAACAGACAGGGGCTGCCTCCCCCATCCTTCCAGACAGTTTGTCTAAAGGTGGCGTCATATTTGTACAGCTGACATTCCCAAATCCCCCATGCATGTCCTTAGGGAAGCTCAGAATTTTTGTTTGATTTTTGATCCTGTTGATACTGGCCTTTGGACTGGAAAAAGAAAAAAGTAAAAAAAAAATAAAAGAAAGAAGGAAAGAAAGGGAAGAGGGAAATATGAAAGAAAATATATATTAAAAAAAAAAAAAAACCAGAATGAATACTCAGAAAATCTAACAGTCCTAAATTAAATGGAAAAATTCCTGCCACTACCACTGTGCCCTCCACCTCAATCTCAAGTCCTCTGAGTGGCAATTCTGGGACTGACTCTCTAAATTTTCAACAATCGTTTACAACTTGCCTACTTCCAAAACAGACAGGAAAAGACAAAGAAAATATGGAAAAAATATACTGAAAGACTTCAAAATGAGCTGAAAATTGAAGTTTGTTTGGAAGGTTTAGATTTTCGTTAAAGACCAGTTTTAGCTCTGTGACCTGTGCAAGTATCTTGCTTTAAATAACACTCAGAGTTCTTATTGATACTACAGAAATACTAAAAGAATCAAATTTATAGAACTGTTGCAAAGATTAAATGAAATAATGTGTGCAAATAACTTAACACAGCACGTGGTAACCGTCTTATGCTAGGTTCTCCAGAGAAGCAAAACTAGTAAAGCATATAAGTATATATATCCATTCCCATTCCTACTGAGTCAATTCTGACTCAACGACGGTATAGGACAGAGTAGAACTGTCCCATAGAGTTTACAAGGAATGGCCAACCTTTTGGTTAGCAGCCCAACACTCAACCATTGTGCCAGCATGGCTCCATAAACATATATACAGAGAGACTCATATCAAGGAAATGGCTCAAGCAGTTGTAGAGGCTGGAACGTCCCAAGTTTGTGGGTCAGGACAGAGGCTTCTCCTGATTCATGTAGCTGCTGGGGCTGGCAAACCCAAGACTGGCAGGTCAGAGAGCAGGGGTCTTGCTCATAGTCTGTGAAGATTGACAAATCCCAAGATCAGCAGGCAAGACCACAGGCAAGCTGTTAGCACAAGTCCCAAGAACTGGAGGTCAGATGAACAGAAGCAAGCTGCAGGATCCGGTGAGCAAAAGCCCAGGGCCGAGGGACCTCCACTCAGAATCCAGACAGTGTAGCCAATATCTAGAGTCTGGAGGGCAAAGCCATTGTCTAAATGGTCTCAGAGAACAGAGGATTATTTTCAAGCTTTAAGGGCTAATGTAATGTCTTCTGCTGACTTGCTTGGTGCCTGTTATACCTTCTTTCCCTCCAGTTTCTCCCATTTGTAAAGGAAATGTCTAGTTTGTGCCTGTTCTGCCATTGTACTTTGGAAGCACATAACTTGTATTCTAGATTTCATAGATGAAGATGAATTTTTGGATTTTGGACTTGATGGTGAATTAAGACTTTTGCTATGATGTGTTGGGATGAATGTGTCTTACATGTGACAAGGACATGAATTTTGGGTGGACCAGAGGGTGGAATGTTACAGATTGAATTGTTTCCCCCCAAAATGCGTGTCAACTTGGCTAGGTCATGATTCCCAGCATTGTGTGCCAGTCCACCTTTTTGTCATCTGATGTGATTTTCCTGTATGTTGTAAGATCTATCTCTATGATGTTAATGAGGTAGGATTAGAGGCAGTTAAATTAATGAGGCAGAACTCAATCTATAAGATTAGGTTGTGTCTTAAGCCAATCTCTTTTTAGATATAAAAGAGAGAATCAAGCAGAGAGACATGGGAGACCTCATACCACCAAGAAAGAAGTGCCGGGAGAACAGCACACATTTTGTACCTGGAGTCCCTGCATTGAGAATCTCCTAGACCAAGGGAAGATTGATGACAAGGACCTTCCCCTAGAACTGAAAGAGACAAAAAGCCTTTTCCTGGAGCTAATACCCTGAATTTAGACTCCTAGACTGTGAGAGAATAAACTTCTGTTTGTTAAAACCATCTACTTGTGATATTTCTGTTATAGCAGTACTAGCTAATTGTTTTGGAAACCCTGGTGGCATAGTGGTTAAGTGCTACTGCTGCTAACCAAAGGGTTGGGAGTTCAAATCTGCCAGGCACTCCTTGGAAACTCTATGGGCAGTTCTACTCTGTCCTACAGGGTCACTATGAGTCAGAATTGACTCGACAGCACTGGGTTTGTTTTTTTTTTTTTTTTTTTGTAGATAACCAAGACAATAACCAATACCAGTGATTGTTGTTATTATTAAAGCTAAGTGATTCTAAAGAAAAAGATTTACTTCTGGTGGTTCTAAGTGGTTGTAAGAGAACTAGCTTTTCCTGAAGTCACCTAGATACAGCCAAACATCTCCTGGGTTATTTTCTTAGTTTGTAGGCTCAGGGTCATAGTTTTGAAGGCCATCTCAATCAATTGGCCTAATGCTTTTTCTCAGTACTTCTGTCCTGCCTCCTAGTTAGTAAGGCAGTGTCTGGGTCTTAAAAGCCAGCAAGCGGTCATCCAAGCACAATAGATCTCTGCTGACCTAGAGAAACAGAGGAAAAAAGGAGAGTCAGGAATTGGAGGAGAAAAAAAAAATGCATATTGGGTTACCATCATAAACAACTGCCTCCTTTGCTATGATACTATAAGAGCTGGATGGTACCCATTTACCATTACTGACCACTGTGATCAAAGATTTTATAGAATAATCTTGATAAAAAGAGGGAAGAATGTGGAACAGAATTTCAAATTCTTAACAGAAGCCAGACTTTCTTGAACCATTGGGGCTGAATGAACCCCTGAAACTATCACCTGGAGATAATCTTTAAACTTTAAAGCTTAAATCTAAGCTATTCCCTGAAGTCTTCTGTGAACAAAAAGAAAATAGTCTGTCTGCCTTGAACACTGTGCTGTTCTAAAGAATTATCTACGATGAGATATTGACAACAGCAATTAGGAAGGTTAGATGAGAAACTTGGGGGGCAATGAGCCTAATTCAATGGTGGGAACCAATTCAAAGAAAGACAATGAGAATGTATTCACAACTAGAAGAATATAATCAGTATTAATGACTTTGTACATGTAGAAATTGCTTAAATGGTTATTACTGTATACATTTTACCAAAATTAAAAAAGATAAAACCAACTTTGCTACTCAGCCTAGTTAGATGACTGGCTCATGACACCAAAAAAGAATCAAAACTAAAATTTTATATTTTATGTTGCATTTTATATATTTATGTTGCATTTCTTAACTACCATTATTATTATTCTTTCGTACCCAAAGTCTTATGCTTTTCCATCTTGTTTAATATATCCAAATCAGAATTATCAACCTCATCTGGGGATCCTTTTGTTAAATTTTACCAACATTTTGATTATGAATTTCTACTCAGGAACCCTATAGCATTTCATAGCCTCTTTATGCTGTCCTTCCCATATGGTCTGCATTCTTTTCTTCCCTCTGCTGCAATTAATTGCTTTCTGCAAGCTAGTCATTCTCTAAAAGTGACACATTTTGTAATATGTAAAATCATTTCAGACAGTATGTGAATGAATTTCTATAATTTTAGAAGACATTTATTTTAATATGTGTTAGAAAAAAATATTAACTGCTAGACCAAAACCAGTTGCCATAGTGTTGATACCAACTCTTGGTGACCCCATGTGTTTGAGAGTAGAACTGTGCTCCACAGGGTTTTCAAGGCTGATTTTTTGGAAGTAAATCATTAGGCCTTTTTTCTGAGGTCCCTTTGGGTGGACTCAAACCACTGACCTTTCAGTAAACAGCCAAACATGTTCATCATTTGCACCATCCAGGGACTCCAACTACTATACCAAAATCATGATTTCACAGATATTATCTGTTATGTTGAGGTAAAGCAATGTAAAGTTTAAAAAATAGACAGCATTAAAAAAGGAAGTAATCAATCAGGTGGCATGTGCTCCCTCATATTTTGAAGCTCCTTACAGTTCAATGGGGCCATGTGTCACTGCTGAACAGAAGCATTCAGCGCCTGCATGTAACTTTCCAATTATCTCTGACCCTGTCACAGTAACCGATGAGGCTACTTGTATCCAGATGATGCAAGTATGAGATGGCAGAGCCTGGATCCCTGAGTGGCTTTGTGGAGCAAAGCCCCAGAAACCCTTGATAGACATGCAGAATGAGTGAGTATAAAATAAACTTGTGTTGTGTTAATTCACTAAGTTTTGGGAATTGTTAGTGACCACAGCATAGAGGTATATGTATATGAGAAAAACATGAAGGTGGTCACAAGAGTATGCGAGACTATAGTTTTAAAAATACTAAGGTGTCTTTCCAGTTCACCTTAGAGTTGGCAATGGTTGTGGCCTTTACTTCCTACAAATCTTTTAAATCCCCAATTTTCACTTTCCTCTAGAGGCACTTATCATGAATGCATCAGCACTTGTCTATTCTTCTTTGTTTGTCTCTACCCTTTCTTCCATCTTAGCTTGTGAATAGCTTACTTTGTGCATATACAAAATCTTGAAAATTTCTCCATGGATCCAAATGAGCTCTTGAGTAAATTTTGCTTTTCTTGCTCTGCTTTTCCATAACATTTCCAAAGTTTTTCACTCAGTTTTTGCTTGAATTCTTTAAAAGATCAAGAAGTCACTACTTCAAAGGTAATCTACTCCAATTTTGGACAGTCTCAATGGCTTGGAAGTTCCTCCTTGAATTGAACTGAAAATCACCACCTATATTAAATCTCTTGCTCCTCTTACATGTATGTCTGTTCTCTATTAAGTGAAAATCTCAGTATTTGCATACAAATGTGCTTCATTTTCTTCTATTGTCCCTATATAGCATGATTTCAAGTCTGTCTCATGGTCCTGCCAATTTTCTTCTGAGCATATTTTAATTTTTCAATGGCTTTCTTAAAATATGATGTTCAGAAATGAATACAATCTGTCAGATGCAATTGGAATAAAACAAGGGTTTCTCTCCATCCTTATTAATTCAGCCTAAGACACATGAGCCTTTCTTGAGTCCCTCCATTCCATTGTCAGCTTATATTAAATATGCACCACTCAAAATTCTTCTCTTGTGAATTTCTCTGAAGCCTTTCCATCTCTATCCTTTCTTTGATTTATTGTACTTGAGCAACTTTTATCTTATTATTTTTGTCCTTTAAGGTCAGCCTATTGATATCATTAAAAATTATATTATTTTATCCAACACATTACCATCCCTACAAGGTATATGGTTAACATCCCTTCTAGGTCTTCTTATATGGCAATGCTTCTCAAAATTACCTACTATGAAGCAGCGAATTACTTAATATGACCTTTTTAGCTATAGTCTTTGTCACTTCTACCAAATGACTGGGTGGGACTATGCAAAAGAGGTGCTTGTAGCCTACCAAGGGGATTGGATAGATCGCTAATAATTTACATAAGGTGCGTGGCACATTTGCGGTGATGGGACCATTCAGATAAGGTGTATGGAATCCTTATGAGGGGATTGGTCAGTTTTGCCATTGTGCTAGGCTTAAAATAAGCCATCCCGGAGGCAGGTAGCAAGGATCTCAACACTGCCAAAAAGAAGAGCCAAGAGTGCAGTGCATTCTTTGGATTCAGAATCCCTGCACCGAGAACCTCCTAAATCCAGGAGGCAGAGAGAGGAGCTGTAACATGGAAGACAGAGGCAGTAGAGACAGCAGAACTAGAACAGAGAAACAGTGGCACCAGAACCGGGAGACCAGCAGGAGATCAGCAGGACATGGTGCTGTGGGTTTCCTGGCCCATGGAGCAAGAAAGCTGAGTGTCTTCAGGAAGGAGGTTTGCTGGGTCAGAGTCAGGCACCTCCAGGCACTTAGTGGAGCTAGGTTTGCTGACCCACAGAGCTAGAGTTGAGTGCCTTAGGGCTTAGGCTTACTGGTAGAGTGGGTGCCTTTGGACACGTATTGGCAGAGCTAAAAGAGCTTTGTAACACTTGCCTAAGCAGGGCAGAGGCCAGGCCAAGGGGTTGAGGACCAGAGACCTCCTGTGGCATGGCCAAAAAGAGGCTGTCTTGATCGAAGAACTGTACCCTGAATATTTCTTTATCCTGAACTGCAACCTCTTACTTCCCTAATAAACCCCATAATTGTAAGTATGGTCTGTGAGTTCTGTGTGGCCATTGCAATGAATTATTGAACTCAGCAGAAAAGTAGAGAAGTCCGTGGCAGAGATGGTTGGTGTCAGAATTGGTAATGATGGTGGCTAGAGGAGGCATGTCTGATTTCCACCTCATAACAATCAGCCTTGGGCTATTGATCTTGATTCTCCTTCCCCTTGTGAAGTTAGAGGAGGCCAGATACCCCCACCCCCACACCATTTTTACACCTGCCAAGGAATCCCTCATCACTGGAGTCCAAAGTGATTTTCGAGAGGTGGGTCACAGAATTGAAATTCACTTGAAGCAAATATGACTTTTTTTTTATTTATATATTTTATAATTTATGTGATCTTTTTCACTCAACATATATAAATGCTTATTGTGGTATAATTTCCCCCAAAGTTTTTGAGTAAAATTGATACTATAGGAAAAAGTGCAGTATCTATCTTGTGTCTAACATGGAATGCTTTCGAAAAGAAAGAAAAAAAGGCAGGGGGGGAGGGAGAGAACAAAAAACGAACAGGAAGGAAGGAGAAAAGAAATGAAAAAGAAAAATGAAATAAAGAATGAATGAAAGAATGCATAAAGTTTGTCCTCACCTGATATTACACCATCTGCCCCCCCAAAGTGGGAGAATTTCTTTTGTGATAAAAAAAAATCCTTATTTAATTTTCATTCAACATTTTCTAGAATCTATTTCTGGGCTCTTGTCTTCCTTCTTTACATTTGATTGTATGCATTGCACTATGTTCAAATATGGGCTCATTAATTTACTGAGCACTAACTATATGCCAGGTACACTTCTAGCCAAGGAAAATACGGTGAGAAACAAAACAAATGCAGCCACTGCTCTCATGAAACTGGAAATTAGATCCTTGGGTAATCATTGGTATTTTCAGGCATCCTTTTATTTTTTTTCCTCATTAGAATTATTTTCAGCTGTATGGTCAGAACTTTGGGTTTAAAAAATCTTCTATACCTCTTAAGCTATTACCCTCTTTAAAATGCAACTAGCTATAGAATACTAACTATACTTTCTCTGAAAATCCATCCAAGTTTCAGTCTAAATACTGCTGTCGTCTTTCAACCGTGCCTATGTGTTCCTGGCTAAGAAATAGCCCTACTTAAGCAGAAAGCAGACATGCTTCGCTCAGGTGAGGAAAAACGAGAAACGGATCCCTGAGTGAGTGTCACTGTCAACGAACATAAGTTCCTTCTCAAGAATTGCTTCCTTCTCAGACTGAAGCATGTTGTGTGAAGCAACTTACGTGATGATTTTCCCAGCTGGTGGCTGTTTGGAAAGGAAAACCTTGTTATGCTATTTCTTTCAGGACCAAAAAATATTTCCAGGGTCTCACTGTTTCTTTATAACGACTTTTAGAGTTCTGCTCTTATTGCACATAGTCACTGTAGAAAGGTTTGAAAATGTAAATGGAAAAAGAGAAGAAAGATCAAATAAACTTGGGTATCCACTCTCCAGAGTTATCAACATGTTGGTGTAGATTTTCCCATAGCATAACTTTTAACATTACACGTTCATAGTTTGTGCACTGCTCCGTATTGTTTGGTATTATATGATATAATGCCATACTGCTTTTCCTCTTAACAGTATGTGAGTAGTTCCCATAAAACATTACACAGTCTTTGAAAACACAGTTTTAATAATCATATGAAGATATCATCCTTTATTTTTAAATGCCTTAATCTTAGACATTTAAGCAGTTTTTAATTTTTTTACTACTGTGAAAGTTAGTCTGATGAACTTTCTTATGTCTGTATCTTTACATGATCCATATATATTTTCGTAGAATAAATATTAGTAGGAATATTGAGTCACAGGGTATGTACATTTCTAAGCTAAGTATGTAAATTTCTCAGGCTCTTAATACATGTTTCCAAATTATTCTTGAGGAAGTTTATGCCAATTTATATTCCTAACACCAGTGTATGGGCTTCTCAATTAAAAAAGGAGTAGTAGTGGCTTTACAAATCTTTTCTATTTGTTAAGGAAAACATGGTAGTTTCATTTCTCCTTTGTGAATTAATTATTGCTTCTTGGATTTTTTTCTGGTAGGATCTTTGGCTTCTTCATATTTTAAAGCACTTATTATACATTAATAATATTGTTTTCATTATTATATGTATTTCAAGTGTTTCTGTCTTTCTCAAGGCCCTAAGGGAGGATTCTTACTCCTCTCTTTCTAACTTCTAGTGGCTCCCAGAAATATTTGGCACCCCTTTGCTTGTGGCTGCATCACTCCAATCTCTGCCTCCTTCTTGGCATGGACTTCTTCCCTCTGAGTGTCTCTCTGTGCCCTCTCCTCTTTTTATAAAGACATTAGTCATTGGATTTAGGGGCCACCCCAATCCAGTGTAACCTCATCCCAAACCTTACTTAATTACATCTGCACAGACTTGATTTCCAAATAAGGTCACATTCAGAGATTTCGGGTGCACAGGAGTTTTTGGGAGGGCATTATTCAACCCACTGCACCCTAAGCTCCCATTCCATGGTGCAGGGTGTGTGTGTGTGTGTGTGTGTGTGTGTGCGCGTGTGTGTGTTGGGAGGACTGGGGAAAGCCTGAGGGGCCTGACTTTATTTGGATAAGACTGTGAAAAATTAATTTCCAAAGGTGTTGTCAAAAACAATAGTACGATCAACTTGAAATCAGTGGAGGCAAACAATGTAATACCAATGGAGGCAGACCAGCCAAAAGCTTAAAGCAGAAGCCAAGGTCCAAAAGCCTTCACATGCCCAAGGCTATGCCTTCTCAGTAGCAGGGGGAGAGGAAACTTCTGAGCAACTAGTGCCTGGCTGAATATGAGGCAAACTCATAAACTCCCTGAATTGTGCAAGCAGTCTCCAAGCCACACACAGATCCAACAGTAAAAGATTAAAACCTTAGTGGCCCAGAGGATTTAAACGCAACATTTGACTCATCATTGGCTGACCACCAACCTATGCTGACCCAGCAGCCAGTCCTAGGAAACCAGGCAGATCAAGAGACACATGAAGTAGATTAGTGGTTGCCAGGGTCTGGGGCCAGAGGGAATGGGGAGCGACTGCTAAGAGTACCGGCTTTTTTCAGGGATGATGAAAATGTTCTAAAATTGGATTATAATGAATAACAGTTGCACAACTCTGTAAATATACTTTAAATGGGTAAATTTTATGTTATATAAAATTATATCTCAAGTTGTTTTAAAAATTATATGGAATAATTATAGTCTCATATTCACTCCTGAATAACTATCCGATTAATCATCTATAGTATCACTGAAAAGTAAGTGTCTTAGTCATCTAGTGCTGCTATAACAGAAATACCGCAAATGGAGGGCTTTAACAAAGAGAAATTTATTCTCTCTCAGTTTAGGAGGGTAGAAGTCCGAATTCAGGGTGCCATCTCCAGTGGAAGCCTTTCTCCCTCTGTTGGCTCTGGGAGAAGGTCCTTGTCATCAATCTTCCCCTCATTCTAGGAGTTTCTCTGTGCAGGGACCCTGCACTCCACTCCTGGCTCTTCTTTCTTGGTGGTAGGATGTTCTTCTCCTCTCTGCTCACTTCTCTTTTTTATTTCTCAGAAGAGATTGACTCCAGATACAACATAATCCTGTAGATTGTATCCTACCTTATTAACATAACTGCCTCTAATCCTGCCTCATTAACATTATAGAGGTTAGGATTTACAACACCTAGGATAATTACACCAGATCACAAAATGGAGGACAACCTCACAATACTGGGAATCATGGCCTAACCAAGTTGACACACTTTTTGTGAGGACAAAATTCAATCTATAGCAGTAAGTCTTGGTCTTCATCAAAATTCACTAATTTTGACCAAAACCTAGTAAGACTTGATATGATCCTTAGAATTGGCTTTTTTTTTTTTGTCTGTTTGTTTTAGCAATGGTTTCTTATATATCACACCAAAAGCATAAACAAGCAAAAAAAGATGAATTTGACTTTATCAAAATTAAAAACTTTTTTGCTTCAAAGGACACTGTCATGAAAGTGAAAATACAACCCAGAGAATGGGAGAAAATATTTGCAAAGCATATATAGATATGTATTTTTTTTTATAGAGAGAGAGAGAGATGATAGAAATGTGGTATTCAGAATATATAAAGAACATTTACAACACAACAATAATAAGACAGTCCGATTAAAAAATAGGCAAGGGTTTGAAAAGATATTTTTCAAATACACACGAAGGGCTAATAAATCACATAAAAAGATGCTCAGCACCACTAATCATAAGAAACGCATAAGAAAACCACAGGGAGATACCACTTCCCAACCACTAGGATGGCTATAATAAAGCAAACGTGAAAATAAGTGTTGGTGACAAAATGGAGAAATTATAACCTTCATGCATTGCTAGTAGGAATGAAAAATGGTTCAGCCACTTTGGGAAACTCTCTGGCAGTTCCTTAAAAAATTAGACATAGAGTTACCATATGATCCAGCAATTCCACTCCTAGGTATATACTCAAGAGAATTGAAAATATATACCCACACAAAAACTTGCACATGAATATTCACAGAAGCTTTATTTGTAATAGCCAAAAAGTAGAAATAACTCAATGTCCATGAACTGATGGATGGATAAACAAATCACAGTATATGCGTACAATGGAATACAATTCAACCCTCAAAAGGAATGAAGAATTGTTACCTGCTCCAACATGGAGGAACCTTGAAAACATGGTAGGTAAAAAAGCCAGACACAAAAGGTCACATACTCTATGATCCTGTTAATATGAAATGTCTGAAACAGGAAAACCCACAGATGCAGAGGGTAGATTAGTGGTTCTCAGGAGGGGCTGAGTGAAGGGAAAATGGGTATAGGGTTTTCTTTTGGGGTGATGAAAACATTCTGGAATTAGGTGGTAATGGTGGTTGCACAGTCTTGTGAATTTACTAAAATCTTCTGGATTGTACACTTTAAAAGGGAGAATTTTATGATCTGTGAATTGTGTTTTAATAAAAAAAAAAGTTATGATAGCTACGAGAAACACTATGTGGTAAAAAAAAAAAAAAAAAAGTCTGTCTAATTAGGGAAAACTGGTTGTTTGGGAATGGATTTTGGGAGAAAATGTTTATTTTAATTTTCCTACAGTCCAAGAAAGGAATACTCGGCAAAGCCAGGTTCTTTAGGAAAGCAGATTAGTTGTTGTTGTTCACCTTTATTTAAACCATTGCTTTAGGTGAGACACTGTACAACAAAATATGGCTCATGTTATGATGTATGGTGGATATTCATTCCCCTTTCTTTGAGTAAAAGAAGTTCAGGTACTGAGATGGGGGTAACTGTGTCTCCAGTTTCAAAGGTAGACACGTGACTCAGCTTGACCAATCAAGACATCACGTTACTCTAGACATAGGGTTGATTAAACCATTCCTGCCAAACCGTCAGTTAAATTAAGCCACTCAGGCCCCATGCTGAGCCTCCTACGTGAGGAAAAGATGTGCAACCCTTTCTACTGGAATGTAATTTGGCGGGATACGAGCCCACAGCTCCTGGAGGCCAGCTCTGGAGGATGAAGCCAACACGGAGAAAAACGGGGCCAAGATACAGAGACATGGTTCATGGTAGCATTACTTATGCATGTGGATTAAGCCGTACCTGAAGCTCACATCCTGATTTTTCCCATTACATGTGGCAATAAATTCCCTCTTTTACATTTGTTTGTTTAAAGTAGTTATAGTTGCGTTTCTTGCCACTTGAAAACAAATAAATCCTAAAAGAAAACTTTTGGAAAAAAAAATCCCAGAAAATATATTTCATAAATTGATAAGGAAAGAAAATAGGTAGTGTTTGTAAACTGCTCTGTGGGTTTTGTTTTATCTGATCTTAACAACCATGTGAGTTATTTTGCTTGGGTGTTGTTAATTACACTTTGCTCATAAAATTTGGTATCCATGATCAATTTTTTTTAACAAAAAATGAGAGGAATTATGCACATTTATCACCGTCACGTAGCTAGTTAGAGAGCAGAACAAAGGACTAGAACCTTCTGGCTTCAGTCATGAACTGAAGTTTCCTGATAAGGGAACTAATAGCTGATAAGCTAAAAATACCTTCTTTTTTATTCTAAGACCACTGAGCAATTCCCACCAAAGACTTACAAACCTTGGTTTTGCTTTACTTAGAGAAAAAAAAAAAAAATCATCACCACAAACAGCTCTTTGGATCTTGAAATTGTTTCCAAATGTCAAATATTTTGCTCTGTGTAATCTCCCAGGCATTTGTCTCATTCTGGTCACCTCTTGCTTTTTCTTTTTTGGAAAGATACTTGAAAAGAGGGAGAGAGAAATATGTACCTTTCTAGCCACAGCAGAAGAGCCCATGGTGTCGACGGGCAGCCCTCGCTGTTGGATTGACATGCCCAGCTGTTGATAGGCTGCTTGGAGACAGGATAGAGAGAAAGCAATGCATGGAGACACTGGGCAAATGGGCTTGTCTTAATGTTGCCATTTTCCTTATGGTCCTAATAACCCCCTGCATAGCACACCTGGAATAATTTAACTGAGTTTGACCGATCAGTGGAGAAATTATTTAGAAAGTATGTGCTCTCCTTTTTTTTTTGCCAGGAACTAGTGGATTCAACACTAAGCAAGCCCGAGCTTGCTCTCCAAGCTGAGGATGTGCTAACATCTTCCTGAAAGGGGTTTACTTCTACCTGAATAGTGGCCTCTGCTCTCTCCAACTGTATTAGCCCAGCTCCTGATGCTTGAAGCAGCAGACACAAAGGTCACAAACTGGCTGCCTGTGTTATTGTTTTCAATTGAGTTCATTGCCATCATTTAAAATGCATGAAGTCACACGAAAAAGCTTCATTCCTGGCTTCTTTTGAATTATGAGCGTAGTTGGTCCAAATGGGCTTCCATTTTCACATGACAATGACTGCCTGGAGTTAAGTGGCTATTCTTCTATTTATGCGGGACACATGTAGTCCAGTTTACTGTGGTCTCCGCCAACACCTGGCACACTCACTTCATTCATTTACGCTACTTGCTTGGGCCCTTTAGGTATCTGACTATGCAGCTTCCGTGGGAGAGATTGAAAAAGAACTACTTGGAAAACTTCTCTTGTTCCTGACATCACTGGCCAGGCCCACGTTGTGACCAACAACTACCTTTGGTTAGGTTGGACCCACTAACCGTTCATGCAGATAGGACTGAGGTCATTTCTAGTTTCTCTCTCTCTCTCCCTCCTTAAATTCTTTTTTGGTTTTGACTCAGTGAGAAATTCCCAACTTCTAGCTTGGAAGGTCACATCTGAAAGGGATGTTTGAAGTACTAATCAGTCATACGCTGATCCTTTATCTCCGTCTCACAAATGGGGAATGTTTCTTGCTGTCTCCAGCCATGTGTTAATGGTTTCCCCTGAGGTCACCTGTACAGATAGATCTTTTGAATTTCACTTGCAACACATGTGGTTTTAAGCTAAATGTTAATTGGAAACATTTATAGTGTCAAACATTTGATTAATGCTCTGGGGTTTTAATTGAAATGAATAACCGTTTCTTAAATCAACTCTTCACAGTAATATGGTTTTAAAGAAAATGATATTCCTAGAGTAGACTAAAAATTTATTTGAAAATTGATTAGTATTAAGAAAAAAAAAACCTTATCATTCAGTGCGAGTTGCCGTCATCCCTTTTTAAACAAATATTTTGCCTGATGACCAGTAACAATCCTGGTATGCTGAAGGTGATTTCACTCCACTGATCATTTCTGGTAGAATGCAAACTTTCTGCTTGTTTAAGCCTTTGGATGACATGATCTAAGAAGGGAAAGCTCACTGTCCTACGATGGAGAGTCACTCTGTGTGCCTGGGAACTGTAACCTGGAACAACCAGGATATGGTTTGGGGACCAAGTGTAAGGTAATATACTCCAGGTGCAAGAAGTACAAAGAAGGCCTATGGATTCAGAAGAAGGTACGTTTTAACTTTAATTTTTGTTTGTAAAGTGCCAAAATTGGGTCTCCAGATGGTGCCCTGTAGACATAATTAAGCATTGCAATAAATCACATGGCAGTGACAATGCAATTATGCTTGGGCCTGCACCCCTCCCTTGTCAGGTGCTCAGGGAGATGTCCAGGCATTCTTTCAGGTGTCCTGGAACAATGATGTGCTGTTATTAGGGGCCTGAAGGGGGAGGCCGCCATTAATGTCTTACTGTCAGCCAGGACAAGTAATACGAGAAAGATGCCACCCGGTGCTGAGGCATGAGAGACCTCACTGTTGCAGTGCACTTGGTATTATTAGGCGAGAGTACAAACAGGCGGGAAAAGTGTTAGGAGGCCATGTGGCCATGCTACCACAGTGCCAAATGTAATCAATTAAATATGCCAATTAGTTGATTTCCACACCACCAAACAATTTGCTTTACATTTTTTCCCACTGAATTAATTACATGACTGGTTGTTTGGGGGAACATTTATTCCTCATTCCTTTTGATCATTCAACATATATGGATTTCAGTCTCCCAAATTTGAGTTGTTTTTGTTGTTAGGTACCTTCGAGTCGGTTGCGACTCATAGCGACCCTATCTACAACAGAGTAAAACACCGCCTGGTCCTGCGCCATCCTTACAATCCTTGTTGTGCTTGAGCCCATTGTTGTAGCCACTGTGTCAATCCATCTCTTTGAGGGTCTTCCTCTTTTTTGATGATCCTCTACTTTACCAGGCAACATGTCCTTCTCCAGGGACTGAGCCCTCCTGATAACATGTCCAAAGAATGCGAGATTTAGTCTCATCATCCTTGTTTCTAAGGAGCATTCTGGCTGTACTCCTTCCAAAACAGACTTGCTCGTTCTTTTGGCAGTCCATGATATATTCAATGCTCTTCAACAACACCACAACTCAAAGGCATCAATTCTTCTTCAGTCTTCCTTATTCATTGTCCAGCTTTCACATGCATAGGAGGCGATTGAAACACCTTGGTTTGGGTCAGGCGCACCTTAGTCTTCAAGATGACATCTTTGTTTTTATAACACTACAAAGAGGTCTTTTGTAGCAGATTTGCCCAATGCAATGTGTCGTTTGATTTCTTGACTGCTGCTTCCTTGGGCATTGATTATGGATCCAAGTAAAATGAAATCCTCGACAACTTCAGTCTTTCCTCTATTTACCATGAGGTAGTTTATTGGTCCAGTTGTGAGGCTTTTTGTTTTCCTTGCGTTGAGGTGTAGTCCATACTGAAGCCTGGGGTCTTTGATCTTCACCAATAAGTGTTTCAAGTCCACTCAGAAGTAGATCACCCACCAGACCTTTCTTCCAAGGGGCCTCTAGGTAGATTTAAACCACCAAGCTCTTCGATAGTAGCTGAGTGCTTAACCATTTGCACCCCCTGGATCCTGGGTATTTAGGGTACACCAAAGTGTACCTATTAAATTCCTACCAGCCATTAAAAAACAAATATATATATATGTTGTTCTTGTTGTTGTTAGGTGCCGTCAAGTCTGTTCTGACTCATAGCGACCCTAGGCACAACAGAATGAAACACTGCCCGGTCCTGCTCCATCCTTACAATTGTTGTTATGCTTGAGGTCATTGTTGCAGTCACTGTGTCAATCCACCTCGCTGAGGGTCTTCCTCTTTTCCGCTGACCCTGTACTCTGCCAAGCATGCTGTCCTTCTCCAGGGACTGATCCCTCCTGACAACATGTCCAAAGTATGTAAGATGCAGTCTCACCATCCTTGCCTCTAAGGAGCATTCTGGCCGCACTTCGTCCAAGACAGATTTGTTCCTTCTTTTGGCAGTCCGTGGTATATTCAATATTCTTCACCAACACCACAATTCAAAGCTGTCAACTCTTCTCCAGTCTTCCTTATTCATTGTCCAGTTTTCACATGCGTATGAGGCGATTGAAAATACCATGGCTTGGGTCAGGCACACCTTAGTCTTCAGTGTCACATCTTTGCTCTTCAACACTTTGAAGAGGTCCTTTGCAGCAGATTTGCCCAATGCAATATGTTGTTTGATTTCTTGACTGCTGCTTCCATGGGTGTTGATTGTGGATCCAGGTAGAATGAAATCCTTGACAACTTCAATCTTTTCTCCGTTTATCATGATGCCGCTCATTGGTCCAGTTGTGAGGATTTTTGTTTTCTTTATGTTGAGGTGCAGTCCATACTGAAGGCTGTGGTCTTTGATCTTCATTAGTAAGTGCTTCAAGTCCTCTTCACTTTCAGCAAGAAAGGTTGTGTCATCTGCATAACGCAGGTTGTTAATGAGTTTTCCTCCAATCCTGATGCCCCGCTCTTCTTGGATTGTTTGTTCAGCATACAGATTAAATAGGTAGGGTGAAAGAATACAACTCTGATGCACACCTTTCCTGACTTTAAACCAATCAGTATCCCCTTGTTCTGTCCAAACAACTGCCTCTTCATCTATGTAAAGATTCCTCATGAACACATTTCTGGAATTCCCATTCTTCACAGTGTTATCCATAGTTTGTTATGATCCACACAGCCGAATGCCTTTGCATAGTCAATAAAACACAGGTAAACATCCTTCTGGTATTCTCTGCTTTCAGCCAGGATCCATCTGACACCAGCAATGATATCCCTGGTTCCACCTCCTCTTCTGAAACTGGCCTGAATTTCTGGCAGTTCCCTGTCGGTATACTGCTGCAGCCATTTTTGAATGATCTCCAGCAAAATTTTGCTTGCGTGTAATATTAATGATATTGTTCTATAATTTCCACATTCAGTTGGATCACCTTTCTTGGGACTAGGCATAAATATGGACCTCTTCCAGTCAGTTGGCCAGGAAGCTGTCTTCCACATTTCTTGCCATAGACGAGTGAGCACCTCCAGCGCTGCATCTGTTTGTTGAAACACCTCAATTGATATTCCATCAATTCCTGGAGCCTTGTTTTTCGCCAATGCCTTCAGAGTAGCTTGGACTTTTTCCTTCAGTACCATTGGCTCTTGATCATATGCCACCTCTTGAAATGGTTGAACATCGAGTAATTCTTTTTGGCGTAATGACTCTGTGTATTCCTTCCATCTTCTTTTGATGCTTCCTGCGTCGTTTAATATTTTCCCTATGGAATCCTTCACTATTGCAACTCGAGGCTTGAATTTTGTCTTCAGCTCTTTCAGCTTGAGAAATGCTGACTGTGTTCTTCCCTTTTGATTTTCGATCTCCAGCTCTTTGCACATGTCATTATAATACTTTGTCTTCTCGAGCCGCCCTTTGAAAGCTTCTGTTTAGTTCTTTTACTTCATCAATTCTTCCTTTTGCTTTAGCTGCTCGATGCTCAAGAGCAAGTTTCAGAGTCCTCTGACATCCATCTTGGTCTTTTCTTTCTTTCCTGTCTTTTCAATGACCTCTTGCTTTCTTCATGTTTGATGTCCTTGATGTCATTCCACAACTTATCTGGTCTTCGGTCACTAGTGTTCAACGCATCAAATCAACTCTTGAGATGGTCTCTAAATTCAGGTGGGATATACTCAAGGTCACATTTTGGCTCTCGTGGACTTGCTCTGATTTTCTTCAGTTTCAGTTTGAACTTGCATAGGAGCAATTGATGGTCTGTTCCACAGTCAGCCCCTGGCCTTGTTCTGACTGATGATATTGAGCTTTTCCATCGTCTCTTTCTACAGATGTAGTCAGTTTGATTTCTGTGTGTTCCATCTGGCGAGATCCATGTGTATAGTCACTGTTTATGTTGTTGAAAGAAGGTATTTGCAATAAAGAAGTCGTTGGTCTTGCAAAATTCTATCATTTGATCTCCGACTTTGTTTCTGTCACCAAGGCCATATTTTCCAACTACTGACCCTTCTTCTTTGTTTCCAACTTTCGTGTTCCAATCGCCAGTAATTATTAATGCATCCTGATTGCATGTTCCATCAATTTCAGACTGCAGCAGCTGATAAAAATCTTCTATTTCTTCATCTTTGGCCCTAGTGGTTGGTGTGTAAATTTGAATAATAGTCGTATTAACTGGTCTTCCTTGTAGGTGTCTGGATATTATCCTATCACTGACAGCATTGTACTTCAGGATAGATCTTGAAATGTTTTTTTTGACGATGAATGCAACACCATTCCTCTTCAAGTTGTCATTCCCAGCATAGTAGACTATATGATTGTCCAATTCAAAATGGCCAGTACCAGTCCATTTCGGCTCACTAATGCCTAGGATATCGATGTTTATGCTTTCCATTTCATTTTTGATGATTTCCAATTTTCCTAGATGTGAATTGTCACTGAGCCACCTGTAAAAGTTAATTTAAAAAAAAAGTTAATGTACACGAAAATGAAGATTCCATTTCAAATGCGTTTAAGGATAGATTTCTGCTCTGGAAGTACATGACTTTGTGCTTGTGTGTTATAAAGAAGCAACACATCTAACTTAATGCTTCATGGTTTAGTGTATTAGGTCTTCTTTCTACGTGGCTAAAGTGTCATAACAACAGGATTTTCAGAGGCTGTATAAGTGTCCAGATAGGTGTGGGGGAACCCTGGAAGATCAGGACTTGTGGCTTACTTTCCCAACTGTGTTTTGGAAGAAACCATAAACTTCTAGACAAAAGATCATCAATGGTGCATCACTGATGGATGGAGACAATTATACAAATAAGTCTGAGTTAACACTACTGAATGTGGCCCATCTCTTAAACGGAGTGCAGAGTTTCTGTATCCCTACCGCTGAGAGGCCAAGGTGTTGAAAAAGGTCAAGAGACTAGTGTCCACTTGGATTTGAAATTAATAAGACACAGGATATAAGGAATTATGACTGACATAAAGAACCAAAGGTACCCCAAATGAACAAGACTTGTGTTCAGCCACCAGACTAGACCAGCCAGGGTCAAAGTCAGTGTGTGGCTCTGATGTCTCCTTCTGTGGCCATGAGGTCGCATAAGTTCCCCCATGTATATGGTGACAAGTGGGTAGCATTGGAAGATGAAATTCTGATAGATCAATCATTTATCACAAGGAGATGTAAGTATAAAAGGGCTGTTCATGCTGAAATATTAATTGGCAAATTTAGATCCCTCTTCCTCCACCCACAATACAGCAGGATAAGAGCTCATGAGAAAGATCTTATCAGTTGTAGAAAACAAAAAAAGCTACACTTTTTTTGTGGGGGGGGGTACATCTGAGTAGTGGAGTTTCAACATTTCCTACCCTAACACATATATGTCAGGTTTTATTAGTGGAATTATCCATATCCAACAACAAAATGGTGTACATTACATATACATGTTTAATAAATATTTGTTAAATGACTCAGTAAACTCCACCACTGATTCAATGGTGTTCTGTTATAGAGGACAATAAATGGCACCATCTCACCCTCCTCTTCCTTTTTCTCATCAGAAGCAAGAGCATTGATTGGTGGGGGACAATTGCACATGATACTAGTGATTTTCTCCATGGAATGGCACGTAAGCTTCATCTTTATTATTTGTTTCATTTCTGACTGCTCTCTTCAGTTTCTCAGTCCCAAAGAGGTATGCAAGATGGACATGTGTAAACTCAGCCTCAGTTATAGAGGATACATGAAATTTGGAGCCACAGTCTTACTAGAGACTACCCCAGCATGGCGACAAAAAGTTACATGCACCAGAGCAATGGGGCAAATCTTAAAAGGGAGCGTTAATGTGCAGAGAGTTGTCTGGGAGTGAGGCCTTGTCAGCTATAAATGTTGGAGCCACCACCCATAAATGCAGAGCCCAAAGAAGTAAGTTAAAGCAGCATATGTAATTCTCTAAGACAAGGACGGTGACCTCACTAAGAGCATTTAGTAAAAAAGTTCCTGTCTTTTCTCTCATCCCTCCCAGACACAACTGCAGAGGAAGAAGGAGAGCAGGGAAATGGGAAGGAACGTGGTGCTGTCTGAGCGCAGACCACCCATCCCATCCCCTCATCACAGGTCTAGCCCACCCAGGCAGGAGGGAAAGGACAGAGCTTATTGGGTATGAAACTGAAGGCTTTAAATTAGCAGGACTAATTCTTAAGAACCCAGATGAGTCACTTCAAAAAACCAAAAGGACTGAAAAGTTACAAAATCAAACTGAGATGTCATTAAACATTCCCACTGCCCAGAATAGAGAATGTGGTTAAAGAAGTTATTAGAAAAAAATAAAACTGTTTCATGTTTGCCTTACATAGCATTTAAATTCCTCAATAAACTGGTTTTATGGGGTCATGACTCCCACTGCTTATGGTTGTCTCAAAAATTAAATGAAGTAATAGTTACAGGAGGCACTTAATAAATGTTACTAGCATTTCTCTTCCCTTCTTCTAAATGATGTCTGATGTCGTTTTATTTTTATCTGCCTTGATGAAATAGGTCAAATTAATTACACATAAATTGGTAGATGTAGTGTAATTGACATAATTTTTAATATAAGATCATATACAGACACATATGTGCATGTATTTGTATGTAAGGATCTTCTAGATTACTTCAGGAATTAGGCAAGGTATAGATAAATTGTGTGTGTGTTTAAATAAAACAGCACCCCACTGCCAGCCTTCCCTCTTTTCTAAAAGACAGAGCTGTTCTTCTCCATCTTCCTACCTTTGACCCAGGAAGAGCATTGACCTAAAGTTGCTTCAGAAAGAGCCAAGAAAGACGGGTATTCTAGACAAAAAAAAAAACAGTACAAGAGCTGAGTCACGAAAGTGGTAATAAGCAGTCTTTTGAAAGATGGGTAGGAGACCCAACAAGGCTAAAGAAGATAGTTCCCATTGGGGTTAGTAATATGGACAAAGTTGGATAAATATGGAGAATTGAGTTTGGAGGGTTAAGACTTGATCCACTAGGCTAGTGGCTTCCGCCCTTCCTTTCTTTCATCCTGTCAGTCTTTATTTCTTTCTGTCTTCTTTCCTTCCTTTTTAAATCACCAAGAAGTTTTTTACAAATTAAATTGCACTGGGAAGTCCAATATATAAAGCCAACAAAAGCAAAACTGTTCCGGTTGAAGCAGGAGCAAGGAACCCAGAGTTCTCTCAGGTTTTATTGGCTCAGAACCCCCAGTGCACCTCTCCAGAGCCCCTAAAATTCATCTGCAGAAAACATAGTTTAATAATACACTGCTCTGGGCAAGGCCAAACCATTAGAGGTTTTTAAATAGTATTGTGATTTCATAAAACTTTGACATTCCAAAAGCCAACCTGGTAGAAAGGTGAAGAATAATCTGGAGCGGATAGTAATTGCACTTGGTGGAATGCTTTGTACTATGTCAACATGACCAAGCTGGAACTATGTTTCCCAGAATTCTCTTCCCTGGGTGGTTCTGAGCTTTAGTTGGACACAAGAGAATGTTGTATGAGATTCAGACAATAGAGGTGAAGCAGCAACCATTTTTATGCTAGATGTTTCAGTAGCTACTGGAAATCATGCATGTTGCCATGAGCCCACAGCAATTCCAGCTCCTGCAAGATGATCTCCTTCAGCTTTTCCCACTACTGGGCCAGGTGTATGTTTAGCTCCACAACAAAGGGCTCCGGCTTCTAGAGCAGACCATCTACATCACTGGAGTTGGAGGCTCTGAGGAGTGAGAGAAATATATGAGTTCCAGTTGTCCTTGTTCTCTCATAATTCACATCCAGCTTTCTCACTGACTGCTTGTGCTACTGACTTCAGGCTCTAACACCAAAGCCAGAAGCAACAGACATACAACAACTGTTGAACCACTTCTCACCAACTCCTATGATGATTCCCTTCTTCTATATTCCGCGTAATATTTCTCCCTCTCTGACAGAAGCCTAGGCAATGCAGTGGACCAGAGGTATTAAAATGGCAGGTGGTAACCTCTGTTTGCAGTAAGTCAATTTTGAAGTGATGGTGAGTCTTCCAGGTAGAAGTGGCCATTTAGAGATAGAAGACTGAGGTTCAAAGAAGTAAGATCTTTTTTTTTTTAATAGTGCTTTATGTGAAAATTTACAGCTCCAGTTAATTTCTCATACAAAAATTTATACACATATTGTTATGTGACCCTAGTTGCAGCCCCTATAATATGACAGCACACTCCCCCTTTCCACCTCGGGTTTTCCATGTCCATTCAACCGGCTCCTATCCCTTTCTGCCTTCTCATCCCACCTCCAGACAGGAGCTGCTCATTTAGTCTCATGTATCTACTTCAACTGTGCAGCATACTCTTTGTGAGTGTTATTTTATGTTTTACAGTCTAGTCTAATCGTTGTCTGAAGAGTTGGCTTCGGGAATGGTTTTAGTTCTTGATTAACAGAGAGTCTAGGGGCCAT